>NC_136971.1:7477500-7492500 GCF_032717465.1 Coenobita brevimanus | reverse complement strand
TTGAGGGAACACTGCACACCACCACCACCACCACCACCACCACAGTGCGTGTTGATTTCTTTATAGAATTGGTAACACTGTCGAAGGTTTCATAAAAATCCCTACAGACAATAGGTATGGTGTAAAAAATGCACATGTGGGTGTAAAGAGAGAGAGAGAGAGAGAGAGAGAGGGAGGGAGGGAGGGGGAGAGAGAGAGAATGTTGAATTGTAAATCTGTGGTAATATTTAGTGGAATAGCAAACGAGCACAATATCGCGTGACAGTGGTCTCTCTCTCTCTCTCTCTCTCATTTTGTTCGCTCTTTCTTCTCTCTCTCTCTCTCTCCTCTCTCCATCTCTTCTCCGTTCCTCTCCCCTTTCCTCCCTGCCTTCTCTCCATCCTCTTGCTTCCTCAAATTCCACTGCTTCTCCCTTTTCAGTTCTTTTTCTTCTCCTTTTCCTCTTTCCTCTTCCTTTCTCTCCCCTCTTTTCCTCTCTTATCTCTATTTTCCTCTCCTTTCTCCATTTAGTGTTTCTTCTCTTTATTACATTTTTTCTCTCTAATTTCCCTCACTTACTCTCATATCTTCCTTCCTCTGCTCTCTTTTCTCATTCATCCTTACCTTTCTCTTAATTCCTCTCTTTTTCCTTAATCTTCTCTTTCGTTTCTCATCCTTTCTCTTCTTTTTTCACTTTTCCCGTTATATCTCTTCTCAGTCCTTCTTTTCTTTCTCTTTTCCTTTCTTTTCATCCCTATCCCCTAACTGCTTTCCCTCCCTCTCTCCCTCCGTCTCTCTCTCTCTCTCTCTCTCTCTCTCTCTCTCTCTCTCTCTCTCTCATATATTTCACCCCTCCCGTGTTCACGCTTCTACCCCGCAATTTCACCTCTTCTCAATTTCTCCAAGCTTCTTATTTTTCTTTTCTTCCTTTTTCTTTTCATTCATTCTATATATATATATATATATATATATATATATATATATATATATATATATATATATATATAGATAGATAGATAGATAGATAGATAGATAGTACTAGATATATACATAGATAAATAGATAGTTTTTGCCTTTCACTCCATTATTTTCTCTCACGCATTTCTTCCCACATTGTTCCTTCCCTTTTCTCTTCCTCTTGGCCTCCCCTTTCTCCTCCTTACCTATATCCTCCTTCTTCCTTCCCCTAAGTTCAGCTCACCTTTTCTCCCCACTTTTCCCTTCATCCCTCCCTTTCCCACTCCTCTCCTCCCTTCATCCTTCCCTTCCTTCTCCTCTCCTCCCTTATTTACTTCTTTTCCTCTCTCCGCTGTTGTTTCCCCTTCTCACTTCCCTCGTCTTTCTCCTTACTTCCATTCCTTCCTCCTTTCCCATCAAACTTTGCTTTACCTTTTTTTTCTAGTGTTTTTCTCCCTTCCCTCCCCATTTCCTCCCCACCCCTCATATTTCCTTCTCTCCCCATTATTCCTCAGACCATATCCCTTCCCTCATTGCCTGTCTCACCTTCACACTATCCTTGTCTTTAACGTACAGAATAGTTGCGTCAATTATAACCTGTCCTATAAGTAACAGCCTGCAAGGGACCAATAAGTTACCTGCTGTTGCTTTCTTCTGTACTCACTCATACTCCTTTCTTTTCCCTTCTCCCTCTTCTTTCTACATCTTCCTCTTTTTTCCTGTTCTCCCTCTTCTTTCCTTTTCTTCCTCTTCTTTCCCTCTCTGCCTCCTCTTTCCCCTTCTCCCGCTTCTTTCCTCTTCTGCCACCTCTTTCCTCTTCTCCCACTTCTTTCCCCCCCTGCCTCTTCTCTTCTCTTCTCCCACTTCTTTCCCCTTCTCCCTCTTCCTTCCCGTTCCCTCGCCTCTCCTCCCTTCGCCCTCTTCTCTCCCTGTCTCCATCTTGCCCTTCCCCTGTTTATTCCTCACTAATTTCCCATCCTTTCTTCTCCGCTCTTCTCTCTTCTCCTCTGTCAGCCCTTCCCCTTCCCTTCCTATCTGTTCCCTTCATATTCTCCTCCCCTTCCCTTCTTTTTTCATCCAGTGTTTCTGTTCCTTCCCTCCTAAACCCAACTCTCTCCCATATTCTCTCTTCCCCTGCCTCTTTCCCTTCCCCTTTCATCCTTCACTCCTCTCTCTTCCCCTTCTGTCTCCTTTCTTTTCTTCTCTCCTTTCTCCCATTCACTTCCTTTCCCTTCTCTTCTCTTACGTACCCTTCTCTCCACTCCAACTCTTCCCTCCCCTGCCTTGCCTCCTTTCTGCTTGTATTTCCCCCTCCCCTTCTCATATCCCCCTTTCCTCTCTGTTTCCCTCTCCCTTTGCTCACTTCTCCCCCCCATCCCCCATTCCCCTTCTCTCTCTATTTCCTTCTCTCCTCCCCATTTCCTCTTCCCCTCTCCCGTTCTCCATGCTCCCTCTACTTTCCGCTTTCCCATTTCTACTTCTCCTTCTTATTTTCCCTTCCCCTCTCCCATTCTCCTTCATTTCCCCTTCCTCTCACATTTTCCCTTCTCTGTTTTCCCCGTCTTCTCATCCTTCCCCATATTCGTCTTCCCTATCCTTAGTCTCCTTTATTACCAACTCCCCTTTCCTATTTCCCGCGCCCACCCATGTTTTCCTCCCCCTTTCCCCTCCCCTCCCTTCCCCCCGCTCCCCTTAGCCTCCCGCGACCTGAGAATCGCCAGAATCACCCGAGGCTTTTGCAATTACTGGGAGTTAGGGGGGAGGAGGCTAGAATACTAAGGTGGGGGAGAGAGACGGGGAGGAAGGAAGGAAGGAAGGAAGGAAGGAAGGAAGGGAGGGAGGGAGTAGGACGGTGGGCTGACAGGAAAGGAGTATATAGGAAGGGATTGGAAGGAAGCGTGTGTGTGTTTGTGTGTGGGAGGGGAGTGAGGAAAAAAATTAAAACAGCTTTGATCCGATTTCAGTCCATCTTGGTGGAAGTGTTGAGGATCAGCCAAGAAAGTGACCTAGGTTCTTAAAAACAGTAGAACAAAAGGTCAGGGGCACATGGCGATTTCAGATGATAGTTTTTATTTTATTTTATTATTATTTTTTTTATCTGAGTTACACTGTACGTTGTGGAAGTGCTCAGGATATGACAAGGATATACATAGGGATTTAGTTCTGAGGGTAATCAATGGTCAGTGCCACAGAGAAGTGTCACAGGGAAAGGTCAGCTCAGTTTTGATTTGGTTTGGGTTAGGCCTGGTGGAAGTGTTAGGGGTCAGGCAAGCATGAGGGAATTGCGATTTTGAGACCGTTCGCTTGAGAGAGAATATCACAGGAAAAAGGTATATATTCTGCCCATAGATCAGGGTGGTGGGAAGGGGTGTTGTGCTCTCTGAATGCTCCTTTTTGTTCAGTTTTATGTTGTTTGATGATGGTGTTCTGTTCCCGTATTAGCAGGTGTTCTGTTCCCTTATTACCAGGTGTTCTGTTCCCCTGCTACCAGGTGTTCTCTTCCCTTACTACCAGGTGTTCTCTTCCCTTATTACCAAGTGTTCTGTTCCCTTATTATCAGGTGTTTTGTTCCCTTATTACCAGGTGTTCTGTTCCCTTATTAGCAGGTGTTCTGTTCCCTTATTAGCAGGTGTTCCGTTCCCTTATTAGCAGGTTTTCCGTTCCCTTATTAGCAGGTGTTCCGTTCCCTTATTAGCAGGTGTTCTGTTCCCTTATTACCTGGTGTTCTGTTCCCTTATTAGCAGGTGTTCTGTTCCCTTATTACCAGGTGTTCTGTTCCCTTATTACCAGGTGTTCTCTTTCCTTATTTTCCTTTGCAGGTGAAGGTAATGTAGAGTATGTTTTGTAGTCATCCTTTCCTATGAGATTTCCACGACATTATCTCTACTGTTCTTTTTGCTAGTTCGATGGCCTATCCTTGTCTCTGACGCACGGATTTGATACCCTCGAAAGCGCTGCTCAGTCTGTTGCTGTTTGTCTTCTTCTTCTTTTTTGTGCACTCTTTCATCTTTCCCCTTCCCTCTCCTTCCCCCTCCCCTCCTTCCCCCAGCACCCCTCTTCCCCCTCCTCCCCGCGGTGCTGTGACGTGGTAATGAGGACAAGAGAGAGCGATGTAGACTAGCGTGACTCTCTCTCTCTCTCACCTAATAGGATAATCTCTCCTTGTATCTTCCCTCCCATTCCTCCATCTTCCCTCCAGTCTCTCATTTTTCCTTCTATTTCGTCCCTATTTTTTTCTCTCCCCCTCTCCCCCTTGCGTTTCTTTAGTCTCCCCATCCTCCCCTACTCCCCTCCTCATATTTTTTCTCCTCCCTCACTGGCTTATCACCTTTCCTCCCCTTCATTGTCTCTTCCCACACCATCCTAGTCTCTCTCTCTCTCTCTCTCTCTCTCTCTCTCTCTCACACACACACACACACACACACACACACACACACACACACACACACACACACACACACACACACACACACACACACACACACACACACACACACACACACAATCACCCATCTACTCTAACCACCCTAAACAACCCAATTAGACTGACTTCGCCAACTCTCCCACTCCACCTCAATAAAATAGTTGGACAGAGGAATATAAATAAGAACAATTATACTCTTTTCACATTAACTTGGCCTAAAATCGATCTGAACAGGCTATAAATAAGAAGTGCTATACTCTTTTCACTCTCACTTGCCCTAAAATTGACATCTCCCTACGCTTAATTCTGAGCTGTAACAGTAGATGAACACTAGAATATGATGCTAGTCACGAAGAAGTTCATGGAAGGGTTATAGCGCCATAATAGTGTCTTATTCTACCAGGGAGCTATGTGGAGTAAGCTGCAAAAGGACGAAAACCTAGGCCAAGTTAAGGTGAATGGAGTATAGTATTCGGGTGGTTAGTGTGATGGGTTGTGGATCTTAAGGTTGTAGGTTCGATCCAAGCCGCTGTGGGCATTTGAGAGGTGGCGCAAAAGTCTCCTCCAAGCTTACCAGTATGTCTTAATTAGAAGGTACAGTACAGGGCAAAAGTTTGTGGTAGGGAGAATGGACCACTTCCTGGACCGATATTTACATTCCATTATTATTATTATTATTATTATTTTCATCATCATTATCAACATCATATTCCAAATCCTGATTCCCTCCTTCAAGAACAGAATTTCCAAAGCGTGCGGATGGCATTGCTAGTGATGAGGAGCCGAGATTTCGACGATCATGAGCGATTGTGTGGCCAACTTCACTATAAAAAAAAAAAAAAAAAAAAAAAAAAAAAAAAAAAAAAATGAAAAATAAATTAATAAAAACAAGAATCCTTATAAACACTCGGACATTTAAAAGAGGAGGTGGAGGTGCTGATCAGCTTCACTGTAAAAAAAAAAAAGAAAGGAAAAAAATATATAAACATGAATTCTGATAAACACTCAAAAGAGGAGGTGCTACGTTATCGAAGTGGCTCCTACGTTGTTGCTAATTGTCAGAAGCGAAGACCAATAATGAGGTAATGGGCGGGATTAATGGCAAGATAAGCGGGTGGAGGAGGAGTGGATGGTACCGCAAACAATGGAGGGAGGTGATAAAGATAAGGGGAAGGAGAGGAAGAGGGAGAAATGGTAACTGTCTGGAAATATAAGTTAGAATGATAATTGATAAAAAGAAATGGTGGATTTTTTTTTTTCCTGTACGACTCGGTGTATAGATTAGATAGTTAGGTCCCTGAGGTCCAGTAGTCATCCTAAATAAAGTAGATGGCACGGCGGCCTTCACATTCCACCACTTTGGCACTCATACCCACCGTCTATATTATCTAGGAGTGGTGTGGTGGCAGTGGTGTTGGTTTTTTCATTTCCTTTTATTTATTTATTTATTTTTTTTCGCCTGTTGTTGGATGTTTTTAATAATCAGTTAGACGGGTTTTTCGAAATTCAAATTCTGGATCAATTTTTGGCCTGGATTAAAAATAAAGTGAGTGAGTGAATGAGAGAGAGAGAGAGAGAGAGAGATTATCACGCGATGGGTCCGACATAGAGACAGCGGGAATTGTGTTAAATAGAGCGTCGCATTTTAAACTGTTTGTGGCTGTTGTTGTTGTTGTTGTTGTTATCTCTGCTGTTGTTGTTGTTGTTGTTATCTCTGCTGTTGTTGTTGTTGATAATTATGTAAATGGTTATTCGACATGTCTTCCTACTGACCACCCTACTGACCTTCCTACTACCGGATCTACTTACTTCCTACTTACCCCTGCATCTTTCCCTTTCTACTTGCCTTCCTACTTACCATCCCACTTACCATCGTACTTACCACCCTGCTTACCCGCCTATTTACCCGCGTACTTACCACCCTACTTATCATTCTACTTACCCTCCTACTTACCATCCTACTAACCACCCTACCTACCCTCCGACTTACCCTCCTACTTACCCGCCCACTTACCACCCTGCTTACCCTCCTACTTACCATTCTGTTTACCCGTCAGCTTACTAACCTACTTACCGTCCTACTTACTCTCTCATTTGCTCTCCTACTTACCATCCTATCTCGCGTTACCTCATCAGCTGAGTTTGTGGAGGAAGCCTTACTCTCTCTCTCCCTCTCTCTCTCTCAGCAGTTGGTTTGGGAACTGAATGAGAAAATAGGGAAATGCTTGCCTGAGCCTGTGTGTGTGTGTGTGTGTGTGAGAGAGAGAGAGAGAGAGAGAGGGAGGGAGGGAGGGGGTGCTAATGCATTTTGTTCATGTATATATATGTGTGTGTGTGTGTGTGTGTGTGTGAGAGAGAGAGACAGAGAGAGAGAGAGAGGGAGGGAGGGAGGGAGGGGGTGCTAATGCATTTTGTTCATGTATATTTATGTGTGTGTGTGTGTGTGTGTGTGTGTGTGTGTGTGTGTGTGTGAGAGAGAGAGACAGAGAGAGAGAGAGGGGGGGGAAGGGGAGGGAGGGAGGGGGTGCTAATGCATTTTGTTCATGTATATTTATGTTTGTGTGTGTGTGTGTGTGTGTGTGTGTGTGTGTGTGTGTGTGAACGAGCGCGCAGAGAATGAAAAAAAAAGTTATAAAAATCGCTTCATTCCGAGGACGCCTTTTTTTTTTTTTTTGTATACTCCAATTAATATATATATTTTTTTAAGCTTATGAACAGACAGGCAAAAAAATCCAGAGGTAGATGGAAAGATACAGAGACAGACACATACAGACAGACACATGCAAAGGGAGACGGAGACACAGAAAGATCACACAACCATATTAAGTTACAGAGAGAGAAAAAAAAAATATTACCCAGACTAACAGACACGGCTGGACAGGGGTTTAAGCAATACTCAGTCCTCCCTCGATGGTGGAGATGGCGATTGTGAGCGAGGATTGTGTGTATTATTATTTTCTGATCTACCTGCAGTACTGTGACCTGCCTTGTCCTTACTTTGGTACTTTTCTGTCACCCCTCCTTCTCGCCACCCCTGATTCGCCACTTTCTCCCCGTTCCGACCCCTCGCCACATAGCACCCCTCCTCGTCCCTTTTCTGCATCACCCCTCACCACTCCTAACGCTTCCTCATCACATCTTCATTGTTCATATCCTCTTTTGATCTTTCCTTACTGCCACTTACACCCCACTCTCCCAGCCCGCGTCGGTCCCAATCCAGCCCTCAGCAGCCCCACTCAGCCCTCGACAGCCACACACAGCCCTCAACAGCCCTCTTCAGCCCCACACAGCCCTCATCAGCCCTACACAGCCCTCACTCAGTGTTTACTCCAGCCCTCAGTGTTTCGTTCATCCTAACCCTCGCTAACTCTAACCCCCATCTCTCACCAGCCCTTCTGCTGCCCTCACCAGCCCTCACTCTCCCATTTCCATCCATTTCCCTGTCTCAATCTCTAGTCCTCATTAGCCCTCACCAGCACTTGCCTAACCCCGTCTGCCTTTACTCCCCCATTTCTTCCATCCTTCCCCCTTTTTATACATTTGACCCTCGCCCCGTCCCTTACAAACCCCCTTTACCAGCCCTTACTTAGCCTTTACCAACCCTTTACACAGCCCTTACCAGCCCTCATCAGCCCTCACACAGCCCTCTTACAGCCCTCAGAGCCTTTACACAGCCCTTACACAGCTCTGAGCATCCCCCATTGTCTGTGGTTCGCGGGGCGTCATCTTCAATTAGCGGGGACAGGCGGCGTGGTGGAGAGGCAAATTGCTGGAGGTGGAGGTGGGGGAGGTGTGGGGGGGTGGGGGAGAGGCAAGGGGTGAATGGGTGAGGCTGGGATGTGTTGTAGTTGAGGGCGTGGGGGTGGAGGGGGAAAGGTAGGGGTTGCATTCGAGAGGTGGTGGCGGACGGGGGTAGGAGTGGTGGAGTGATAATTATTGGTGGAGGAGTGGGGGAGATGTGGATGGAGGGGGTGGAGTCAAGAGGTGAATGTGTTAGGGATATGTAGTGGTTGGGAAAGTGGGGATGGGATGGGGTTAGGGAGAGATGCTGGGGTTGGAAAGAGGAAAATTGGTGAATAGGTGGGGAAGGTGTGGATGAGGGGATGGTGGAGGTAGGACTGGAGCCAGGAGGAGGATGGGTGGAGGTGGAGGTGAAGGAGTAGTTGGAGTAATGATGACAAGGGTTGGGGGAGTGTTGGAGGTGGCGAGGTGATGGAGTGGTTAAGATGGTGGAGGTGGGGGCGGAGTGACGATTTAGCGGTAGTGGAGAAGCAGGGAGTGAAGTTATGATGAAGTGGAGTAGTGTGGAAGTTCTGGTGCGGTAAAAGTGGAGAGAGGAAATAGTCAAGCAGGAAGAGAGTGGCAGTGAATCTTCTCTGAGTTGAGAGAGAGAGAGAGAGAGAGAGAGAGAGAGAGAGAGAGAAAGAAATAAAGTACACACACACACACACACACACACACACACAGAAGAGAGAGAGAGAGAGAGAGAGAGAGAGAGAGAGAGAGAGAGAGTATAGGAAGGAAGAGTCAAGATTGTGTCAGACTGAAGGAGGATTGAAGAAAGTCAGGGATGGATTTTGGTGGTGGTGGTAGTGATGTTGGTAGTGGTGGTAGTTATGGTAGTGGTTGTGATGGTGGTGGTGGTGGTGGTGGATGTGTGATTTTATTAGTGGTCGGGATGGTGATTTTGATGGTAGTTGTGGTCGTTATGGTAGTAATGGTGGTGGATGTGGTCATGGTAATGGTAGTGGAGATAGTGGTGATAGTAACTGAGATGAACTGGTGCTACTGATGTACTGATGATGGTGGTGGTGGTGGTGGTGTTGATGATGGTGGTAGTGGTGTTAGAGTTGTTGTTGGTTGTAGTGGTAGAGGGAGTGGTAGTGCTGGTAGGTGAAATGTAGAAAGCTATGGTTTTGTGAATGTGATGTACTTTGATATGGTGCTGGTGGTTGTGGTAGAGGTAGGGGTAGTAGTGGTGGATGTGAAATTGCTGTAGTGGTGTTGGTGATGGTAGTTGTGGTGTATAGTGGTGAAGATGATGATGGTAGTTGTGGTGTATAGTGGTGAAGATGGTGGTGATGGTGGTTGTGACGTGATGAAATATGTGGTACTGATGGTGGTTTGTTGGTATATGAAGGGTGTGATGTTGGTAGTGGTGCTGGTAGTGGGGTTGGTAGTTTTATATGTTGTGGTAGAGGTTGTAAGGTAGTGAGTGGTTGTGGTTCAGTTTTACAGATGCTGAGAAATTTAATATTGAAATGCGTTTAAGTAAAGAAAAAATAGGGTTAATGTGTCGTAAGTTAAGACACCCACCATCCACTCACGCGATGGTGCGTTACAAGCGACTACACTGAAACTCAAATGGCCTAGTGTTCATCAAGAAACTGTTTATTGCGTTGAGTGGTTGCAGCGTAACTTAAAGACGCCTGGTGATTTAGTGGGTTAAGGCGCCTTAGTTGGATGTGGCACGCAAGGGTTTATATCATAGGGGTTTTATTTATTTCTGAGTGTGTGTAATTCACCGGGTCGGTCAGGATCACTTGATGGTCGTGATCGTCAGCTTTTACCCTTCCGGAAGGGAGCTGATAGCTCATATAGTCCGATCTAAGGGCAAGGCTGTGACCTTCACACACGCATACACCCGTCCCCTTGCTCGAGGGGGACAGTAACTACCCACTTCGTCAGTGAAACTTTTTCGCAACCTGAGCGAGGCGCGAACTCTAGTCCACCAGTTGGCAAGCGAGAGCGTTACCACTACACCAGCGAGCGGTGTGTGTGTGTGTGTGTGTGTGTGTGTGTGTGTGTGTGTGTGTGTGTGTGTGTGTGTTCGACTTCACGTAGACCTGGATATCCATTCTTGCCCACATAATGCCGCTCAGGATCGAAGGACTGGTTACCCTAAAATATATCCAAACCTTGAGCCTCAGCACATCGGATGGAATAGTTATCTAAATGGAAGTAAGTTGAAAATAATGATGATAATAATAATGCCAAATCAAGCAGATTATAAAATCAAAGTAAAGTGGAAAGGAATATCGTAAAAAAAAAAAAGCAGGAAATAAAGTAGAAGAACTGCATAGGGGAAAGTGATGGAAATTCGAGTTAGTGAGAGAGAGAGAGAGAGAGAGAGAGAGAGAGAGAGAGAGGGAGGGAGGGAGGGAGGGAGAGAAAATAAATGCCTCTGAAATAAAAGTTAAATTTAAAAAAAGTGATAATAACCTTAATATATAGAAACGAAATTAACAAAAGAATATAAAGTCTGGAGAGAATAATAAAAAAAAAATAATGAAAAATGAATATTGTTTGGAGAAAGGCGGTATTTGTCTCTCTGTTAATGCAAAATAAAAAAAAAATAAAATAGAGATAAAATAAAGAGAAAAAGATAGTATAATAAAGGTTAAAGGTGAGAGAGCCCTCATTAATCCCGGGGTTAAAAATAGTGGAAGTGGGAGTGTAATGGGGCTTTGGGATTATGGGGATGGGGCATGGGGGTGTGAAGGGGTGGTGGAGATAGGGGGTGGAGGAAGGTAATAGATAGATGGGGATGAAGGGGTGGTGACAAAGGAATGGGAGTGTGAGTGGGTGGTGGAGCTGGGGGATGGGGGTGTGAAGGGTGGTGGTGAAGGGGAGTGGAGGTGTGTAGGGGTGGTGGAGATGGGGGAATGGGGGTGTGAAGGGGTGGAGATGGGGAGTGGAGGTGTGAAGGGGTGGTGGAGATGGGGAATGGGGGTGTGAGAGCGTGGGGATGGGGGTGTGAAGGGGTGGAGATGGGGAAATGGGGGTGTGAAGGGATGGGGGAAATGGGGAATGGGGATGTGAGGGGTTGGTTAATGAATACCGGATCTATGTATAGTAGAGGGGAAATGGGGAAAACAGCTGGGTAAAGGGGAAATGGGGAGAAGGGTAGGGAAGGGATGAATGGGGTTATAATAGTGTGGGTGGGAGTATTTGAAGTGTAATGGGTAATGGGGCTTTCAGAAAATGGGAGGGGGGAATGGGGAGGAGGAGAGGAGAAAGCTGGATGGGGAGATGTGGGAGGGAGAGATAGGGGATTAGAGTAAATGAGAGAGAGAGAGAGAGAGAGTTTATTATATGAGAAAGACTGCAAAAGGAGCATGAAGGAGGGAGGGAGGTGAGGGTAAGAGAAAGAGAGAGATGGAGAGAACGTGGCGATAGATAGAAAATTGTCATACCCCCTCTCTCTCTTTCTCTCTCTCTCTCTCTCTCTCTCTCTAATGAAACACAGCGGGATAGACTCACAGCAACCCTGTCTCCAAGATCAATATTCTCTCTTCTTAGTGCTAATACATCCACGTAATTATAGACGTAATGATAGAGAAAGCCACCTGATGGATTACACCCTTGCCTATCATTTTCTATACATCATCAGGGCTCACTGTTATAGACTGTCACGTTTCGGATCATTCGCACGGTTGCTTTTCCGATCGCTCCGTTCTGCGAAGGAAAAAAAGTCTGGGATATTTTTTCGTAGAATTAGAGTAGTTAGTTTTCTTTTCTTATAATTTAGTAGTGAGAAATGGGTAAAAATTTGGGTCAGATTTTTTTTTTTCGTACTTTTAGAGCGTGTGTGTGTGTGTGTGTGTGTGTGTGTGTGTGTGTGTGTGTGTGTGTGTGTGTTTCCGATGAGATGTACAGCATGGCCACCCCCCTCCCCTTCAGAGGGAGAGCGATAGTTAGAATGTCCTTTCACGTGTTGACAAAGTACGAATAAGGAAGAAATGTCTGTAGTGAGAACAGTACACACACACACACACACACACACACACACACACACACACACACACACACACACACACACACACACACACACACACACACACACACACACACACACACACACACACACAACAGTACCTCCCAACACAGGAAAGAGATACAAGAGAAAGTAAAACACACACACACACACACACACACACACACACACACACACACACACACACACACACACACACACACACACACACACACACACACACACACACACACAATAATTCTCGCCAATTTAACACATCAACTATTTGCCTTATCAATTGGCTGGTTAATTGGATTCCTTCATTAATAATTATAATGAGTGCTTTGCGTCCAATGGGGGCGTGGAGGTGATTAATGGCCGGTAATTGGGTTAAATGGGGGTATTGTGAGGTGTTGGAGAGAGAGAGAGAGAGAGAGAGAGAGAGAGAGAGAGAGGTGGGGGAAAGAGATTGTGTTTGTTTATTTGTGTGTGTGTGTGTGTGTGTGTGTGTGTGTGTGTGTGTGTGTGTGTGTGTGTGTGTGTGTGTGTGTGCGCCTTCTCATTATATCTCCATACTACCTTAGAGCATCTCAGTTGGAAATTAAGTGTGAGGTCACCCCTACTGGATGCGGCGTCAGGCAATAGACAGACAGACAGACAAATAAACAGATAGACAGATAGATAATAAATGTAGAGCCTCGCAGTGTGTCGCCAATTACAGGTTATCATAAAAAAAAAAAAAAAAAGACCCAGCACTTGGTTGTTTCAGAGTGTGGAGATGGTAACAGAGGCGGGGTATATCTCACTCCATCGGTTTGTAAATACCCAAACGCCTCCCACGACACCCACTAATCCAGATGACCTCAAGGGTACACTCGGGACAATGACAGACGATGTAGAATGCTGTATATCCTTCCTCCGAGGGCTTACTTAAAAGAAATGTTATCTTGGTATTGATGCAGACGTGTTTTCCTCTGCTTCTTTCACTTCTACTTGGCCTCAACTTGTCCTGGGTCTGAAAGGGTCAAGGAAGTCTACGTCTAACCCTCCTGTCCAGAAAAATCTTCATAGTTCTCGATGGAATGTTTCTGTCCCGCGGGTATTGAGGTTCAGCTAAAGAGTCTATGTCTATCCGTCTGTCTATCTACCTGTCTGTCTATATCTGTGTGTGCGTGTGTGTGAGAGTCTGAGCGCTGGAGCCAATACTTCAAAGGCTGCAGTGAGGAGTGAATGGCTGTGTTGGCAATTTCACTGTGATAGAGTCTGGCTACGGGTCTCCGGCGTGACAACTGGACTGTGGAGATGTGGTGGAGATTAGTTAGCTCGTTGCCTGTGCGTTGCTCTCCGCTTTGCCAGACCTCTTGAACACTTTCCCTGCAGTGTCTTTCTCTGGAGTCAAATCTTAATGAGGATACAACTACTACCAGTAAAACGCCTTTGTCGGCGAGGTACGAGCGAGGCCATTTAAATCCGAAAGCATTGAAATGTCGCCTTGCACCCCGAGGATGCCTAGAGTATATTGATGGCTGTCTACTTACCAAGTTTCATGCCATTACTACAAGCTGTCTGGCCTGTGGCCCTCTTTTGAAGATTTTCGATAAGCTGCACTTGGCGCGTCACATGCCACGTACACCACCGGGGTATGTTGAAACCTATAAAAAACAGATCTTAAGGAATGGGGCTATCATATGGTGCAAACCACGAAGTGATCGCCGTGTGGTTGCTGAGATATAAGCTTCTAAACAGCGTAACGGTCGGGCCGGGTCGGGCCGGGCCGGGCCGAGTCGGGCCGCCCATATTTGAGAAAATGGAAAATGCCACTACTTGACGAGAGACTCGCGAGGGCTTCGTCCTCGCTCGTAACCTTAACCATTACCATCCATACCATAACCAAACTACAACTACCACCACACCTTCAGCTACACCTTTACACTTGCTTCCCAGACACTGCTCTCACGATTACCACAATTATCGTCACGCTAACACCACACCACCACTACCACCAACCACACAACCACCATTATAATTACCACCACCACCACCACCACCACAAGCCGTACCACTACATCCAGCCCGACCACCACCACCACCACCACTGTCACTACCACGAGCCCTACAACAACCAGCCCTGCCGCCACATCCACCACTGTCATTACCATCAGTCTTACCACAACCAACACAACACTCAAAACCACAACAGCCACCCACTCTCTCGCCCCCACCCCCACCACCACACCCCCAACCACCGCAGCAGCTCTATAATTGGTTTTTATGCCAATATATTCGTCTGGAGTGACTCGTGAAATGACATAATTAATCCAAATGGGAGTGTGTGAGGACCGGTCGCGATGGAGGCCTTGGAGGTCGAGGGAAGTGGAATGCGGTGGAGTGGGATTGAGTGGAGTGAGGTGGTGCTGAATGGAAAGAGCAGGGATTGAGTGGAGTGAGGTGGTGTTGAGCGGAAAGAGGAAGGATTGAGTGGAATGGTGGTGAGTGGAGAGAGCAGGGATTGAGTGGAGTGAGGTGGTGTTGAGTGGAAAGAGGAGGGATTGAGTGGAGTGAGGTGGTGCTGAGTGGAAAGAGGAGGGACTGAGTGGAGTGGAGTGGTGCTGAGTGGAAAGAGGAGGGATTGAGTGGAGGGAGGTGATGCAGAGTGGAAACATACAGATACCACGAAAAACATTACCTGTCTATTGCGCATATAATAATAATAATAATATTATTATTATTATTATTATTATTATTATTACTGAAAACCGCTGTGTGCATAACTGAGTGTGCTTTTATGTGTTTATACGAATGTGTATGTGTGTGTGTGTGTGTGTGTGTGTGTGTGTGTGTGTGTGTGTGTGTGTGTGTGTGTGTGAGAGAGAGAGAGAGAGAG
>NC_136971.1:7415000-7475000 GCF_032717465.1 Coenobita brevimanus | reverse complement strand
AATAAACAGATAAATAAATAAATAAATTAGTGGATATATAAATTAGTAAATAGATGTGTCCAGTGGTTTAGTTAATTGTGAAGGAGGTCAGAGCATTGGCCTCTTCCACAACAGAAAAATTATGACCTAACTCCCAAATAACTTCTCCAAAACGATTTATTTTGTTTATTACACCTTGCCGTTCATTTCCGTGCTACACAAATCATTCCAATATCGCCCTACCTCTGCATAAATAACGAGCAAAAGGATGTTAACCACCCCTATCCTAAAATAAATCACCAAGGAAGAGGTGTTAGGGAGCCCTGTCACCCCATGAGAATACGAGCCTTCATCCAGCGTAGGAATGACGTCATCACTGTACCCTCCACTCATCTGATTTTGTTTTTTCAATATTCAGTCATTTTTTTTTTTTGGGGGGGGGCGGTTGGAGAGATGTCTTAAATGTCTTAAATGAAACCTGTATTTAATCTTTCCATCTCAAAATATTGTCAAAAATTTTAATACATTTGTCATCAAGAATTAAAAGAGAGAAAAAAAATGTTATCAGTCTGAAGGGTTAAGCATGTCATCGGAGTGAAGTGAGTTAATTATGAAGAACAGTAGAACGTTCTCCTCGTCGTTATAAGAACAGACTTGGTGATTGGTTGTTGTTCTGGTGCAATTAGCCCTTGACACCTGAGTAGTTGTTCACAGGTAAGGTTAAGTGAGGTCACGCCGGGGGAGAAGGGGAGAGAGGGGAAAGGGAGAGAGTGGGAGAGAGGTGGAAGAGGTGGAGGGGAGAGGGGAGGGAGGAGAGAGGGGAGGGGAAAAAGGGGAGAGTGAGAGAGGGAGGGGTAAGAGAAGTGGACAAGTAGTAGTTGATGTATGTTATAGTTTGTCTGTCTGTCTGTCTGTCTGTCTCTGTCTCTCTCTGTCTCTGTCTGTCTGTCTGTCTCTCTCTCTGCAAGTCTTTTCTCTATATCTCTACTTTATTTCTTTCATCCTGTTCTTTTCGTCACACATCTTTTTTCTTTTATTTCTGTACCCCATCCACTTTGTCTCTACCTCCTCCACCCATCCACTCCATCCCTCCACCTCCTCCACCCACTCTCGCCACCCCCTTCCACCCGCATCCGTGCAGAGTGACTCCTTTCCATAATATTTTGCTCGATGTCCAATACAAAGCGAACAAGGGAGATTTTGCTGCAGTTACCCTCATTGTGTGTTACGCTGCGGTCGATCAATTATGGGAAAAGAAAATGGGGCTTGGGAGAGAGAGGTGGGGTTCTGTCTCCCTGTCTGTCTGTCTATCTGTCTGTCTCTGTCTGTCTGTTTGGATTTTAAAGGTTTTCAGAGGGGAGATTTTACAGGATGATTGCGTTTGTGATCATTTATTTCTTTATTTATTGCATTAAAAAATAAAGCTCACTGCATGCCGTTTTATGTCTCATAGTCAAAGCATGCTGTATTTGTACACACACACACACACACACACACACACACACACACACACACACACACACACACACACATTTTATAGATAGTATAAATAGATAGAATATAGATGGACAGATAGATCAATAGATGTGTGTGTGTGTGTGTGTGTGTGTGTGTGTGTGTGTGTGTGTGAAATCAATAAATGCATAAAAATTATCCATTCATCACTAGTCTTCGGAAACTTTACGCAAAACCACCCAGAGAGAGAGAGAGAGAGCATTATGGGCGAAGTGAATGCTGGTCAGCTATTATTCAGTGGGCCATTGATTGCTTTAGTGCTTCCAGATTCCACACACAGGTTTACATGCTTTTTTGTGTGGGGCAGTGTTTTGTGTGCGACCCTGTTTTATTCTGTGTTTGTTTGTGTGTGTGTGTGTGTGTGTGTGTGTGTGTGTGTGTGTGTGTGTGTGTGTGTGTGTGTGTGTGTGTGAGAGAGAGAGAGAGAGAGAGGGTGGGGGGGAGGTTGGTGTGATGGAATAAAATGGAGGAGTGAGGGTGGCTCAGGGCCCAGTAGCTGGATATGTCACAGGGATGGAGGGGATTTGGGGAGAAGGAAGAGGAGAAGGAGGAGGAGGAGGAGGAGGTGGGAGAAGAGGATAAAGTAAGAAGAGTAAGAAGATGAGGAGGAAGAGAGTGGAGATTGTCAGAAGAGGACGAAGAAGAGGAACTTGAGGCTGAGGAGAGGGAAGAAGAGGAGATTATGAAGGGGAGGAAGAGGACGAAGAAGAGGAAGTTGAGGTGGAGGAGAAGGAAGAAGAGGAGATATTATGAAGAGGAGGAAGAGGAAGAAGAAGAGGAAGACGAGAAGGAGGATGAGGAAAATGGGAGATGTGTTGGAAAGGCAAGAAAATGAGAAGGAAAAGGCTGTGTTGAGAGAGGAAGAGTAGGAGGAAGTAGGAGACGAGAATGTGTAAGGGTAAGAGGAACAGTATGAAGAGGAAGAAGAGGAGAAAGCAGGAAGAATGATGCCTGATTGAAGGACTGGAAGGATCTGTAAGAGGAGGAAGGAAATGAGGAAGGGCACAAGAAGAGGAAGATTATTTATTGAGGAAAATGAAGAAGGATGAGGGATATGATCAGGAGGACAAGGAGGAAGAGGAAAAAAAGGAGGAAGAGGAGGAAGAAGAAGAGGAGGAGGAGGAGGAGGAGGGAAGTTGGGAAAATGGAAGAAAAGCAGGAGGAGGAAAAATGCTAGAAGTGGAAGAAGCGGAGGGGGATGTTGTGCTTAGTAAGAAGGAAGAGAAAGAAGAGGAAAAGGAGAAGGAAGGGGGAGGGGGTCAGAAGGAGGAAGGCAGGGAGTAGAATTAAAGATGAAAGGTATGAGGTGGTTCGAAGAAGGAGGAGAAGATTGAGAAGTGAGGAAGATGGTGATGAGGAAGAAGAGGGAGAGGTAGAGAGGGAAGAGAGATGCTGAGCAGAAAGAAGATGAGGTGTTGCAGATACTGGGGGGAAGTGACAGGAAGAGGACAAGAAAAAGGAGGAGGAAGAGGAGGAGGAGGAGGGAGAAGAAGAAGAAGTCTTGTTGTTAAGCGCTTCAGCACTATGACTATTTATTCTTGCTACTCCAGGCGATCTTATTCATCTTTGGAGAGACGTCAGGTAGAAAGGAGAAAAGTAAGATTAGAGAGAGAGAGAGAGAGAGAGGACGGATGTGGATGTCAATAAAAAAGAAAGAAAATGCAAGGGAGAGAGAGAAAAAAAAAGAAGTGGAAAAAGTGAGAGAGTGAGTGAAGAAGCATTAGGGGATATTAACCCCTCCTCTTTTTCTTACCTCCACATCCTCCTCCTTGCCTCCTCCTCCTCCTCCTCCTCCTCCTCTTTCTCCTCCTCCTCCTCCTCTTCCTCCTCCTCCTCCTCCTCCTCCACCCGTATTACCTCCAACTAAAAAAATATATTATTTTTATACTCAGCCTTTTTTGTGTCTGTTTTCCTGTCTGTGAATGTCGTTGTGTTTTTGTCTCTGTCTCTGTCTCTGTCTGTCTGTCTGTCTGTCTGTCTGTCTCTCTCTCTCTCTCTCTCTCTCTCTCTCTCTCTTGTCAGCCTGGATAAACCACTTACAATACGCGTTAAGGGAGGGTTTAGTTGAAGGATCACTAACCGTAATTGAGATTGTTAGTAACTGAGTAATAATCTATCTATCTATCTATTGCCAGACGCCTCAATCCCGTTTGGGGTGGCCACAAACAAATCGCCTCCAAGTCGCCCTGTCCCCCGCCATTTCACTGCCCTGCTCCCAACTCACATCCCCCTCTCTCATATACCTCTCCACCCCATCCCTCCATCTCATCCTCGGCCTCCCCCTCCCTCTTTCCCCCTCCACCTCACTCACATATACTCTCTTCGTCAGTCTTTCACCCTCCATCCTCTCCACATAGCCAAACCACCTCAGTGTGTTCCTCATAACGCTTCCTATCACATCCACATCCACACCACAACGCTCCTTTATATCCTCATTCGTCAGCCTGTCTCTCCACGTGACTCCACAGGCTCCTCTTAAATAACTCATTTCCACTGCTCTCACTCTTGACTTGTGTCCTTCCAACAACGTCCAAGCTTCACTTCCGTACGTTAGAGTTGGTATCACAATACTGTCATGTAGTAACTTTTTCACTTCCATGCTCACTTCCCTGTTTCTTATCACTGCTTTCAAAGAACCAGCAACCTTTCTTCCCTGCTGTACCCTTTCAAGCACTTCACCCTCCAAACCTCCATCCTTACTCATCACACTACCCAAGTACTTAAACGTACTTACATTTTCCAATTCCTCACCATCCAACCTCGCTGTACATTCACTAACTTCACCCCTCTCAAAGACCATCACTTTACTGTTAGTAATTTAGTCTCGATATTGTTAGTAATTTAGTCTCGATATTGTTAGTAATTTAGTCTCATTTAACCCCTTATATGCGATGGCTTCCTATGTGCTTAGAAAACACGTACGTTGGATGCTGGAACTCCAATGCACTTTATTTTCTTCAAAGACGTTGATCGGAAAAACCTTTTAAGATTTTTTTTTTGGATTTTTCGGTGTCCCTGGTTTCTTTTGAGCATAGAAAAAGGAAAAAAAATCTCTAGACATTTTGAGCGTAGGAAAGAAAGCTTGATTTTTTATGAGCTTAGAAAAAAGAAAAATCCTCTTGATGTTTTGAGCATAGAATAAAAAATACCTTGATATTTTGAGCATAAAAAAAACAACCCCGTGGTGTTTTGAGCATATAAAAAAGTATCATGATGTTTTGAGCATAGGAAAAAAAAAATAATCTTGATGTTTTGAGCATAGAAAAAAATCTCATAATGTTTTGAGCATGGAAAAAAAAATCCTCTTGTTGTTTTAAGCATAGAAAAAAATCTCGCGATGTTTTGAGCACAGAAAAAAAAAATCTTAATATTCTGAGCATAGGTAAAAAAAATCTCGACGTTTTAAGCATAGAAAAAAAAAAATTCCTCGTGATGTTTCGAGCCAAAAAAAAAAAAAAAAAATCGACATACAAAAAAGCATGCAAAAAAAAAAAAAAAAATATCCCGTTGATATTTCGGGCGTAGAACAAAAACTTGACTTATAATTCAGTGGATGTAAATGGCAGGCAAAAGGTTACTGTGATTTGAAATAGGTTACACTTGGATACGAGGAGGCAAGTTTACCCCTTCAGCCCGAGAGAGAGAGAGAGAATCTGGTGACCTGTGTTCATGGTGTTTTCTTGCTCCAGACGATTTCCTTCAGCTGAGGGGACATGTCTGGTAGGGAAGGGTTTATTTAAGGATATATTCGTCCTCTTGTTCGAAAAATCCCTCCCTCAAATAAATAAAACCGTCTGAAACAAAACACATCACACCGAAGGGGTTGATTCACTGCGTATGAAATTTTGCTTGGAGGTTATTTAGCGTACCGTCTTCCGCCTACGGCTCGTATTCGCGAAGTTCGTAGATTCAGACTTTTGGCTTCCCCCCTTGATTAACTTTTTGAAAATGCCTAAGTCGGTCCTTGATTCTGAAGGATGGGCTGTAGAGGGTTAAGAGTGTCTCAACCCCTCCAGTGCCGAAGCCTCCCCTGAATAAAATCGTGTGACGGAAATGATAATAAAATGAAAAAGAAGATAATAATAAGATGATTTTGGAGATAAGAAATGAAAACGGTGATTATTAAAATTGAAAACGGAGATAACAATTAAAGGAGAACGAAGATAATAATGAAAACAAAAACGGAAATAGTAATAAAATGAGAAAGGATAGAATAAAAAAAAAGACATCATAAAAGGGAAATGCTTCAGGTAAAAATTGCTGTGGTACTCAGAAAAATTAATAGACTTTATATATTTTCGCATCAACGTAGCTACATAGCGGTGCATAAAAATAAATAATACTGTCCTATAGATATTCACGTTGAATTTAAGTACACATATACAAAAGATTATTCCATACACCAATACACATAAAACTGTTAAAAATTATAATACTCATAATACTGCTTATAATATTCGTCCCCGCCTCCTCTCCCTCTCCAATCCAGCCTTCCCTACACACCTGTAATAATGTAACAAAAGTAACTGTGTACAGGTGAAAATGTAACACCTTCATCCCTACCTGTAATGTGTCGAGTCAAGGTTACGTTATTTTTGCTATGTAATTTCTGGTTATTTTTAGGCTGTGTTATTCCGGCTGTATTCTTTTTCCTTCTCTTTATTTCTCCCCACATCTATTATTTTCTTGTTCTGTGTGTGTGTGTGTGTGTGTGTGTGTGTGTGTGTGTGTGTGTGTGTGTGTGTGAGAGAGAGAGAGAGAGAGAGAGAGAGAGTACCGTATCAATCCCCTCTTTTTCTTGCGCTTTTATTTCTCTCTACTCGACCCTTTTTTCTCCTTTTCCTTTGTCATTCCCGTCTCCCTCCTCCCCCTCCATTTTTCGTTCCCTATCACTTTCTCACTTCACCTCTTCCCTCTCCCCCCCTCCCTCCCTCCCTCTTCCTCCTTCATTGTCTAACCCCCCCCCCCTCCTGTTCCCTCCCCTCCCCGTCTCCCAAAATATGCAAGGTATATTTTTTGCCCCTTACCTGACACCGCATATCCTTCACCTCAAGCCACCCCTCACCCTCCTTCCCCTTACCCCTCCAGCTCCTCTCCCCTCTGCCCTCGTAGCCTCACTCCTCACTCCCTCCCCTCTCCTCCCCCATCCCCCACCACCTCTTCCTTTCTTTCCCTCTTCCCCTGCCCCCCTCCCCACATCTCTCTAAATATTTCACTCCCTGCTTTCCCTCTCCATATCTTCCTCTCTTCTTCCACTCACCCTGTCTTCCTTCCTTCTTCCTCTTCCCTCCCTCCTCTCCATGTGTCTCTGCGTATGCGATGCCCCATTCCTCCTTCCACTCCCATCATCACATTGAGAGAGAGAGAGAGAGAGAGAGAGAGAGAGAGAGAGAGAGAAATATAACTTTTCAGAAGGGACTGTATTTCCTCATATCAGTATTTTCACGACACTGTATTTCTGTAACATTAATTTAGATGCTACTGTATGTTATAGATGACGCTGTATTTTAAAGATGAAATTACACTACTTTCCTGAAATGAAACTTACTATTCTTTAATTACCACTATATTATCTAAATGACACCGTGATAATATGTATGGCACTGATAATTTTGATAACAGTGTACAGTATTTCAAACATGTACTATTTATTTGTTTATATTTAGGTGTGTGTGTGTGTGTGTGTGTGTGTGTGTGTGTGTGTGTGTGTGTGTGTTTAGATAAGGCTGTTTTTTCCTATTATAATTGCATAATCTCTGTCTCCTCCCCTCTCCTCTCTCTCTCTAACCTCAACCCCACCCCTCTCTCGCCCCACAGCCTCTGCCCTGAAGTGGGTTCGATTCGACGTGCCGGAGTGGGCCGCCAGAGGGGGGGACGCCACCCTCACCTGCCAGTTCGACCTGGCCAACGACCGTCTATACTCAGTCAAGTGGTACAAGTCTGGCAGGGAATTCTATCGCTTCGTGCCGGCAGAGTACCCACCCAAGCAGGACTTCCCCTTCCCTGGAGTCACTGTCGATGTATGTATTTCTCCTTTTTTTCACTTTAATCTTGCCCTCTCTAGACGATTTTCGATTTGGAGGGATTAGTTTTAGCTTTCCTTTACCTCTACGCTACAACAGGCCCTCCCCAGAACTGAATAAAGCTGTCTGTAGGTAGGAAGAGTGATGTGAAAATACGCATCCTGAAAGAGAGAACGGAGATGGGCATGAAGGGAGCAAGGCGGTATGGAGGAAGATAAGGGAAGTACAGTGAGAAGGAAGTAAGGAGAGGAGAATTTTAGCAGAGGGGAATGCGAAATTAATCTTACTTAATAACACTCTCAGACTCCCATTACACACTGTCAGATGAGGGAAAATTTGCCTGGTGTTTGGTGGAATAGAATGTCATGACAGTACCGACCACGAGAGGGAATTTTTGTGACGGTATTAACACTCTTAGGTTTCTTTCTTTCTCTCTCTCTCTCTCTCTCTCTCATCTGAATAAAAATGTCGTTTGCTAGAAGAGAGTATTAGAGTTGCCCGGTGTGTTTGTGTGTGTGTGTGTGTGTGTGTGTGTGTGTGTGTGTGTGTGTGATAAAGTAGTTCAGTCAGACACGTACTTTTGGATGTGAGCAAAGGTATACAGTGTTTTATATATACACACATCCCCTTCTTGTTCCTCACACGTCAAATTGATCTCTCTCTCTTCCACTTCCCCGCGTCAGACTGAGCGCAGCAACGAGCAGCAGGTGTGGCTGAAGGGCGTGAACAGAGACACAGCAGGAAGGTACAAGTGTGAGGTGCTGACGGAGGCGCCCCTCTTCAAGACTCTAGTGAAGTCAGCAACACTCACCGTATATGGTAGGGGCGATGCTGAGTTGGTGGTGGTAGGGTAGGATATTGGAGTGGAGGTGGTTGGTGTGGTTGGAGTAAGTGTGGTGGTGGTGACGAGGTGGGGGTGGGTATGGGTGTGGTGGTGGTAGTTGTAGGTGGAGGTGGGTGTGGAATGGTTGTGTTGGTGGTTAGGTGGGGTGGGTGTGGTAGTGGTGGTGGTAGGGTGAAGGTGAGTAGCTGTGATGGTGGCAGTGATGGTTGAAGAAGGGGCAGTTAGGAATGAGTAGTGGTTAGAGATTGAAAGGGTTACGGTGAAGCGTGCATGATAAACGGATAAGGAAGTGAAGGAAGTGATTCGAGGGAGCCTTCTAACACCACGGGAAGACGACCTTAGGAGTCAGGAGGTAGATAAGTCGATAAATGCATAGACTTAGTGACTGGTAAATTGAAACTGATAAGATGAAAAATAAGAGACAAAAATAATGCTACCTGCTGTATGATTAGATTGTTAGAACTAGATATGTTCAAGTTTTGAGAGTTTTTGATGTGGTTTTAAAAAGTTAGAATAATATGATTCTTATTTTTGGGTCACCTTGCTTTATGTCTCATTTCTTTTTTTCTCTCTCTGTCGCTTTCTTTTTTCATTATGTCTGTTCTTCTGCTGTTGTCACCATTATCTGTTTTCTTCCTTTTGGCTTCCCCCTGTTTTCACTGATTAGTCTCTCTCTCTCTCTCTCTCTCTCTGATCCTATACTTTAACTGTTATAAGTATAGAATAAATAAACTAGAAGACAGGATATTAAAGTCTGTATACCTGTGTAATTCAGATAACTCCCCTCTCTCCCCCTTCCGTTCTTCCTTCTCCCCTCAACCCATTCCTTCCCCTACCTCTCTCCCCCTCATTCCTTTCCTACCTCCTCCTCTCTTCCCTAACCCTATTCCTCCCCCTCCTCTCTCTCCCCTCACCCATTTTCTTCCCCCTCCTCTCTCCCCTCACCCTTTTTCTTACCCCTTCTCTCTCCCGTCACTCCTTTTCTTTTTCCTCCTCTCTCTCTCCTCATTCTTTTCCTGCCGTGTTCTTTATCCCCGCACCCCCTTCTTCCCCCCACTTTCCTCTCTCCCCTTACCCCTTTTCTTCCCTCTCATCTCTCCTATCACCCCTTTCCTTCTCCGTCCTCTCTCCCCACGCCCCTTTCCTTCCCCCGCCTCCCCCTCCTCAAGATCTGCCCGACGGAAGCCCCCAGGTGACGGGAGGGCGTGACCAATACAGGCCAGGTGAAGTGGTGAACCTTACCTGTTCCGCACCGCACTCCATCCCGCCCACCACACTCACCTGGTTCATCAACGACCAGCAGGTGAGTGGCCAGGCGTGGTGTGGTGCAAGCAGGCAGGTAGTGAGATAAGATGTATGGATAGACAGATGTGCTAATGTATTGATGTGGGTGAGTGATAGATTTACAGACAGATAGATGGCATGAGGGAAGGTGTTGGATGGATTTATGAGTAAGAGGATGGATAGATGGATGAACAGAAGAGGGGATAGGTGAATTCACGGATGGCAAGCGGGATTACCACCGGGGAAAGAAGGGAAACTGTTGATAGTGCTTGTATTCCTCTCTGGTTCATGTCCTTAAAAAGATTAAAAAGACTTACCATCGAATGTATCTTTATACCCATTAGGGATGTAAGATATTGTGGATGGATGATAATGGTGGTTAGTTTCCCGGCACCGCATCTCCAACATTCATCTGTGGACTTTTCGGTTACAAGATCTCTGGTTAGGCTGTAGTTATGTTGTAGTTATCATTTAGTTGTAGTTATTTTGTAGTTATTCTTTACATGACAGCCTTTTTTCCAGCACCAGGCGGCCGTCAGCAGCAACAGTTGTGGGTTTGTGACAGGAAGTGATGGCCGCACAGCACACGTCTCTCTGATTCAGCTTCCAGTCTCGTCACACACATATGGCTGTCTCTGCAAAGTCTCTGTCACACTCGGCAATTTCCCTGACCATCTTCAGTCATGCTTCTCAGATCCTCGACAGGAATATTGACGGAAATCTTGAAGTTGCTGTCACACACATACTGAGTCATCGTTGACCTTAGCTGTAGACCGGCGGCTAGTATGGCGAACTCATTTATAAAGACCGGGATTTTCTTAGAGAGAGAGAGAGAGAGAGAGGGAGGACTGCCGGATAAAGTGCGATGACGATGATGATGATTCTCTCTCTCACCACAGACCCTGCAAGACTATCCAGTGATGTGCGATGCTGCTGCTGCTGCTGCTGCTGATGATGATGATAGTGCTGATGATTCTTTTTCCTCCAACAGGCGCCGCAAGATTACCTGATAGAGTACCGCACCCCGGAGGACCACGAGGGGCGAGTGTCAACGCGGCTGGGTCTGCAGTTCCACGCGATGCAGTGGCACTTCCCCGACGGCCGCCTCACCCTGCGCTGCACCGCCACCCTGCACCGCCTTTACCAGCAGGAGGCTCGCCACCAGGGAGTCGTGGTGCCCCTCGACCCGCAGAGCCTCGGCCATGACGCTAGTGGTACGTGCGAGGAGAATGTCACGTGCTTAGTTGAGAGTGTCGCGTGCTTAGTTGGGAGTGTGCGTGCTTAGTTGAGTGTCGCGTGCTTAGTTGAGTTTCGCTTGCTAAATTGCGTGTTTAGTTTCCTCATCCTCGTCGTTTTCATTTTTCTTCTTGGGAATAAGTAGAGTGAAAGTGTCCTCTTGTCTCTTCCTCCTGCTAATGTTAGTCTGCTGTTATAGTATAGTCTGTAACAAAGAAGCATTTGACGTGACGTCAGGATAAACTCATTAGTAATCCACAGCAACATTTCACCTCTCTCTCTCTCTCTCTCTCTCTCCTTAGTCCTTTCAGCTGGGGAAGCGTCAATTGCATTCTATTCAGCAAAAGGAAAAAAGAAAAAAATAGCGACAGATATAGAAGCAGTTTTTTTTAACCTCATTACTGCGATTACGTCTTTGTCATTCATTTAATCAGGAAATACGCTCTCGTAGTGAAGGGGTTGGTAATGGAGCTCAAGGGGTTATGTATGCATGAGGGTGAGGAGGTGGGGACGATGGCAAAACACTTGACATGGAATAAGCCTGAGAGAGAGAGAGAGAGAGAATAGAGAAAAAGTGAAGGATTAAAGAGATAGAGGGAGGAATGGAAGACAACTCTCTCTCTCTCTCTCTCTCTCTCTCTCTCTCTCTCTCTCTCTCTCTCTGTCTCTCTCTCTCTCTCTCTCTCTCTCTCTCATCCATCACACCATGTCCGCTCCGTCAATGAATATCCGCGAATAAAGGGCCGCCAGTTCTTGATTCTCTCTATTTTACGGTCGTCTTTATGGGCTCCTGGATCACGACACACGGGTTCACGTCAGGTTGTAAACACGGTGCAGTCTGGAATGAGGTCGCACCGGGAGTTGAAAGGACAGGCTGGGTTGGGTGGGGTTACGTTGGGCTTGGCTGGGTTAGGTTGGTTTGGTCTGGGTTAGGCTAGGTTAGGGTACATGGGGTTTGGTTAGGTTAGGTTGGTTTGGTATAGGTTAGGTTAGGTTAAGTTAGACTTGTTGTTGGAGGTTGTATTCAACTGGCATGGATCTGGTAAATTTTGGTCAGGTTGACTTGGGGTATGTTACGGTGAGATGGTTAGGTTAGGTTAGGCTGGGTCGATTTGGCTTTGGTTGTGTTAAAGGTGGAGTCAGTTATCATCAGGCGTATTGTCGCGGTGCTTACTTATGTGGGAGGCCATTCACTTATTATTCTAGGATTTAGGACTACTTCATGCGTCATCCTGATTTCCACAGACGTCTTCCTTACGTGTTACCCTTGATACTCATTTTAATACTAATATACAAAGGATGGAAGGACAGGCTGATATGGATTTGGTAAGCTTTAGTTAGGTTAGATTTGATGTGGTAGGTTTAAACTGAGCTGGGTTAGATTTGTTTTAAGGTTGGGCTGCAGCTTGGGATGAGGTCAGACGAAGAGTTCAAGTTTTGGGTGAGTTAGGTTACGACAGAGTTATAATGGTGAAAATTGAAGCCATAGAAAATGTGTTTGGAATACTGAAGCTTCAAAGACAGGGAACAAATCGGGGCGAATTCGCCATCTCCAAAATCTTTCGTTGGAGAAAATCACTTGAGTTACCTAAATTGAAAATTGAGAGAGCAGTAGGCGATTGTTGTATTTTCTCTGCTTTCACTCCGTGTTCACCATGCTTAGCCTATGTGCTTTCCTCGACTTTTAAGAACTTTGAGATATTTAACGCGTCAGAACACTTTTGCAGTTTCTGTGTGTATCATAGACCAACCTCTTTACTGGGCAACTCGAATGACAGCCTCCTGTGACTTGGAACTTTCTGAGTTACTTTCTTTACCAAAATGTCACTTTGTGGTTTAGATGCCAGTACTCCATATTCTATGCTTTCAGTTGTGATGACGGGTAACTCAAACGTTTTTCACCAACTTTAGACCCTGGAGATAGTTAAATATACCATATATGACGCGGTACTTTGCAATTTCTTTGCAACCTACTCTATTTTCAACGCTTTCAGCTTTCAACATGCTCAAGTCTTCAAAATAAACCCAAAATAACGTACCAAGATCCTGATAGAAATATCGTTATCGCTTTTAATGCTGACTCAAATGGACGCATAACACCTTCATTTCCACTCGACATCAGATTCATTTTTTTTTTTTTTTTAAGGCCGTAAATCCCATTCAGAGATGAAGAAAATGGGAAAATGCAAAGCAGGACGGGGACTAGAGAAAACGAAGGCAGTAACACTAAAATGCTTGTGACTGGGTGCTTGCCAGGTTGATTGTGCGATTATTTATGAGAGAGAGAGAGAGAAAGGGAGAGAGAGAGAGAGAGAGAATATCCAACTCTAAAACCACCCCTCCCCTTTACTCTTATAATACCTGCAGTCAGGGTAGCATCTCTAATCCTCTCCTAAATGTCGTGGGTTCAATTCTTACGAGATTTGACTCGTAGCCCGTTCAGTATGGAGACGTTCTTGATATTTTGTGCTCGGTGTCAACGAGGATATTATTTACTTCAGGAGACGAAACGAAACGATGAGAGGGTCTTGTATGCGGGGATAAGAAAGCGCTTTGGCCTCTTCTGTACGAGTATTTCTTGCAGCACCCACACGAGTTTCCTTACTTCCTCTTTAAATGGGATCATCTCTGTCTCACCTGTAATCACATTCTTCTTGTAAGTTAACATAGCATGAACCTTCCTGCTTATGTGAGTTACTTTATGATGTGCTAATACAACAGACAACACCAACATGTGGATTCTTAATTTCTATACTTATTATCATTTAGTGTTTTATGAAATAGTATTGAACATGATCGGCAGTCCGTTGGCACACCAGCTTTCCAAAATGTCTGCTTATTTACTTAAAACCATTTCTCCACAGTTGACATAATAACGATATAAATAACTAACAAGAGAATACTAAAGAGTAATATTATGCAAGTAAATCGCTAAGGAGGAGGTGTTTGGAAACGTCCTGTGCCACTCTAAATACAGCCCAAGACCAAAAAAAAAAGTGCTCATGCATCCAAAGTCCTGCTGGTGATGACTGTACCCTTTTTACTCAAACCTGGCCTAAAATTGACCCCTCCCCATCTTGAATACTGAGCTGTAACAAGAGATGGACACAAGAATATGATGCAAGTCACGAAGAAGTGCTGTGGAAAGGATGTAGTGCTGTCTTATTCTGCTATCGAGCTACGTGAAATAAACCGCAAAAGGACGAAAATCTGGGCCAAGTTAAGATGGAAGAAGTATAGTTGTATCCGGTTAAAATCGTTCACTGGAAAAAAAACAAAAAACAAAATTATTTATACCCATGTAAGAGCGAGTACTTTGTTCTCTCTCTCTCTCTCTCTCTCTCTCGTGTGAATGGACAAAATAACTTAAGCTTTCATCCCATTTTAATCAAACTTGATGGAAGGGTTGAGGGTTAGCCAAGGGACTGACATAGTTTTTGAGAGTAGGTCAAAGGTCAAGGTTGCAGGGCTGGGTTAAAGTTTGACCTGCCAAAATCAACTTGGTACAATCCAATTTAGACCAGACTTGATGAAGAGGTGGAGGTTAAGGCAAGGACGGAATGAGTCAGTTTTGAGATCAGTTAGTCAGAGGTCAAGGTCACTGGCCTTGTTTCTGTGCCCTAGCAAAATTAAACACTTTTGATATGATTTGGACCAAACTTGGTGGACGGGTTGAGAGTTAGCCAAGGGTTTATCCTGTATTTTTTATAACAGTAAGCTACATGATATGGTCAACTTAAACAGTTATTATCCAATTTAGATCAAACTTCCTGGAAGGGTTCAGTGTAAGGCGAGAATAAAGGAAATTGTTTTCGAAAACAATCAGTTAAATGTCAAAGTCACAGGGAGTGGTTAATGGTAAAGGCTACAGACTAAGGTAATTTTGAACAGTTTCGATCTGATTTAGACCGAACTTTGTGGCAGGTTTAGGGTAAAGCAAGAATGAAAGGATTCGAGTTTGAGAGCATTCTGTCGAAGGGCAGAGGCACAGAGCAAAGTCACGTGTTCGACTTTTAGACCATTAGGTGGGTGCGCCGGTACTACATTCTCTGACTGCTCTATCTGGTTCTGCTTGGATGGCACCAGGGAAATGTAACTAGCCTGAATCCTTACACCTCTTCATGAGTAATGTGGGTTAATTGTTGTGTTGTCCTTATTTATGTATTTATTCCCATCCTCTTCTCCCAACAGGCGGACGAGGACTGGGGATGACTGGAGGCCGACTATGGCTCCTGCTGACTGTTCTACTGACTGGCTACTTCCTTCAGTCACACCCATCGCTTAGTTAAAATTAACATCATTATTCGGGAACCTCACTGGAAAATAAGTGGGCTGAAGCTGTTGACTGCTGTTATCCTGACTGGCATTAACTGGCTTGAAACTTGAACTGGAGTGGCGTGGAACGAACTGGTGTTATTCAAGGTTCACTGTAATGCATAACTCTCCTGAAAGTGTAGAATTTGGTGCTATCCACAATTCTGACTACTAAATGACTGTCCCAGAACTATGGAACTGATGTTATTCAAGATTCTGAGAGGCAGATAGCCGGTTAATTCTGTGGAACTGATGTTATTCAAGATTCTGAGAGGCAGATAGCCGGTTAATTCTGTGGAACTGATGCTATTTAAGAACCTTACAGGGAACTGAATGTCGTGAAGTTGTGAAGCTGGTGTTCTTCAAGACCGTAAATAACTTTCATGAAATCGTGAACTTGATGTTACTTAAGATCCTGACCGGTGTTATTCAGCATCCAGACTGACAAGTAAGTGGTCTAAGATTGTAAAACGGTGCTATTCAAGATTCTGGTTGGTGTTACTCCAGATCCTGCCTGACATAACTAGTCAAAAACTGTAAAACCTGGTGTTATTCAGGATTATGACTGGCAGATAACCAGCCTAAAGAATCGCGAACATACTTAACGTCAAATTCCCTGTCGTGAAGATGATATGTTTTTCCAGGAAGGGGAGGAAAGGAGAGTGCAAACACTTCCCATGTCCCAAGTTCATCCTGCAATTATAGTTACAAGAGGAAATTGACTGTAAGTTTGTGAGTCTGGGCTCCGGGGTTTTCTTGGATGCTGTAACGCGTTGGCGAGAGGGAACCTTAATCCTTTCAGCCCGATGATTTATTTTGCATTTGTAGGTGGCGGCGCTCACCATGAAGTCACTCGATGTAGTGCTGCTTTGGGGGTCTGCCCTTTCCTCTTTTCCATCCTTCCTCTTCTGTCGTTCTTTCCTTCATTCTTTCCTCTTTCTTCTGCCTACGGGTGACTTTACACTTCCCTTTCTGTCTTTCTTTTCTTCATTTTTTCCTCTTCCTTCTGCCTATGGGTGGTTCTACACTGAGTGACAAGCCAAATGGTTTCCTGTACACCTGGAAACCTTTACTACGCTGGGTGGTAACCATAAAACCAAGTTATGGCGCCTGGTGGTTTAGTGGGTAATTAAGCTGCTCCAGTCGGATTGAGCCTGTGTAGGTTTGTATCCAAGTGGTGGTTGGGGTTTATTGCTCACGTTTTACCACTCAGGGATGAGTGAGGCTGGTCACTCTCATCTTAAATGGCAGGACCAATTTGCATAGCCCCGGGTTCTTACGCTCCTTATGGGGCGACATAGGACTGGATGATAGATGGATGGATTGTGTTTACTACCAGCGATTTTGTTCAGGTCAGGAGAGCCTCATAGATGTCAAGGGATGCATGAAGGCCATGTGTAATTCAAGTTTGAAAAGTCTTCCCTAAGCTGGATAAAATCATCTAGAGATTATAAGTGTTTTAAAAGGTCACTGGATTGAAGGGGTTTTGTACAAAAAAGCAGCAAGGAGGTGAGTTCACTGCCTGGCCTTGAACCCTCACATCTCAGTTTCAATCGCACTCGAACCACCAGACCACTTCGCCAAGGTGGATAATTAAAGATGAATACCTTGGTGTGGGTGTTGAAGTTGAATGTTTCAGAATGAGTGATGGAAACACAATATTGTCGAATGAGTTTTTTGCTTAACGCCGCTGATGTTCAGCCAGTTCTTGTGCTTAATATAGGACAGAGAAGGACTTAGTAAACAGAAAACATTTAATGGTGACAATGAACACAGATGGTGACAGAGTTGTTGAAAAGAAAAGTGACACATTGATAGTGAACGCAAACGGTTACAAATATGTTGAGAAAAAATACATGTCGATAAAGAATGAATAAGTTTACTGAATTCCTTAATAGAAAGTAAGCCTGCATTACTCTCATATACCTAGCGCCAATACGGTAGTTGTTACAGTATAGTAAACGCAGCATCTATATACAGTGACATGGAACACAAATGGCACGAAACTTATTGAAAATAATGGTGTTACACTGACAATGAATGCAAATTGTTACAAGACTGATGAAAAAAGTTATGATGCGGTAAAATTTCTTGTTGAATGACGATGGTAAATATATTAAACAGTGTTTATACAACTGATTTAGTGAATGCAAAAGGTTTAAGAATGTGAATGTTGACAAAAATGATGCTAGAGCCATTTAGTGAACGCATATAGTTGAGAAAAAAATCTTGAAAAAAGTTGAAATGATACCGTACACTTCACTTGGTAAAGGGATGAAAAAGGGAATCATGGTTGAAGAGAACATTACGGTGAAAGCGGCCGACAAATTAACACGGCATATACACAAGTGACAATCGTATTACTGAAAGTTAAAACTGTGAGCACAAAAGACTGCCAATGTTATGAGATATTTCGGAAAGGTGAAAATGAAAAACATAATTCTGTTAAAACATTAAGCGCAGAATAATGTTAAAAAGAAGTTATGCAGATGTTTAAAAAAAGAATAAAGGCGTGATTACGAAACAGTGTAAGAATATTAATGTAACTGTTGGAGAGAGAAATTATATGGAAAGACCTGATGGCGTAGAATAATATAAAAAAGTGAAACAATAAATGCGATTCTACATACTTGAATGGAAAACGAGATAACTGGAAATTTTTAACTATAGACTTGTACGCAAACCCACTCAACTATGAAAATAAACTTGTGTAAGATTAACCACGACTGATTTAACTTTGACTGTGAAGTGACTGGTGACCGACACTCAACTCAAACGTCCAAAAAATTAAAACAGTCACCAGTCTATACCCCCAAACTGCCCTCAAGCGACAGTTTAAAGAATGACTCGAACTTAAAGTGGCAATTTGAGGATGATGCGAACTTATCTAAACAAAAACTTAACAAAATCCAATGTTTTCCAAAGATGTGTTGTTATATAGAGGAGTTAGAAGTATAGGGAAAAAATATATATAATGACAGTAAGGCTGAAAATCCTATTAGTGTATGTGGCAATTTGGTACATATATATATATGAGCTGACAATTGTAGAAGTAAGTGAAAGTTGTAGTCCCTATATGCTTTCCTATAATCAACCTTCAAGTGAAAAAACTATCATATATATATATAGAACAGTTATCGACTTCGGCCGTGAATGTATATGTGTATGTATGTATATATATGAATTAATGGTAAGTACACACACACACACACACACACTCATACACACACACACACACACACACACACACAGTTTCTCACTTACATTCATAAACAAACAGTACATAAATTATACATGTGTAGACTTTCACTTACACGTGGATACACTTACAAAGGTAGGCATATTCCTCCTCGCCCGCATATATTCTCTCTCTCTCTCTCTCTCTCTCTCTCTCTCTCTCTCTCTCTCTCTCTCTCTCTCTCTCTCTCATGGAAAGCACTAGTCACCTCACAGGACGAAAATCTCGCCTGGTTAAAATGAACGAACTTTTAGTCTTGCTTCCAGTGGATTTCGGACGTTGCGTAACACCGTTTTTTAGCAATTTATCTTTTTATGTTTGTTTTTAGTTATTTACGTTCATTTATTTATGTTTATTTATTTATTTTTGCACATAACACCTCTGATATTCTCTTGTATGTAATTTATATCGCTGTGATATCGATAAAGTTTTGCACCAGTAATGTAAGTTGAAGATATTCAGGTGTGACGTGCAGAATAGTACCCTTATTCCCTAGCACCTCTTCCTTAGCGATTTATTTTTTTGTAGCTGGCTAGTTAATATTCTTTTTGTACGTTATATATGCAGAGTATGGCGATGTCTGAAGAATTTATATAACACAAATTAGGACAGCAAGGTACAGCAATCAAAATATATCGCTTAGGAAAAGGTGTTAGGGCTTAAGTCGCTGAGGAAGGGGTGTTATGTAAACCACTGAGAGTCTGCATCCGAGGAATACCCCTTCAGTACGATGGCGTTTGATTTATTCTGTTGCTTCCGGACGATTTTTTTCAGCTGTTTTTAATTCTTTTTTTTCCAGACTAATTTATTCAACATTTGTATTTAATTTCTGTTGCTTCCGGACGATTTTCTTAAGTTGTTTTATTTTTATTCTTACTTTCCAGACGATTTCATTCAGCGGTTATTTTATTCTTGTTGCTTCCAGACGATTTTATTTAGTGTTTTTCCAGATGATTTTATTATTTTTATTTTATTAGACGATTTTATTAAGCTGTTTTATTTGTTTCCAGACGATTTTATTCAGTTTTATTGTATTCTTGTTTCCAGACGAGTGTATTCAGTTTTATTTTATTTTTAGACGAATTTATTGAACTGTTTTATTTGTTTCCAGACTTATTTAGCTGTTTTGTTTCCAGACGATTTTATTCAGCGATTTTTTTCGTTTATACGATTTTTTTCAGAGGTTTTAGTTGTTTCGAGACGACTTTATTCAGCTGTTTTATTTGTTTCCAGACGATTTTGTTCAGCGGTTTTATTTTTCAGACGATTATATTCAGCGGTTTTGTTTCTGGACGATTTTATTCAGCCGTTTTATTTGTTTCCAGGCGATTTTATTCAGCGTTATTGTTTGTTTCCGGACGATTTTATTAAGCGGTTTTATTTTTGTGGACGATTTTATTCAGAGATTTTGTTTCCGGACGGTTTTATTTGTTTGCAGACAATTTTATTCGGCTACTTTTTTTGGTTTCAGACGATTTTACTCAGCGGTTGTGTTTCCAGACGATTTTATTCAGCGGTTTTATTCTTGTTGCCGAACGATTTTATTCAGCTTTGGATGGACCATTCACTATAGAGATGCCATGCTCTGTAAAATCGTCTGAAGGGATAAAATGATAGATTGATAGGCTTGATGCTGAATAATATCGCCTGTAGCTTATCTGTTAAAGGGTAATAATAGAGTCAGATCGGCTCTATGTCATCATCATCATCATCATCATCATTGTCATCATCATCGTCATGCTTCTCACCAGCAGATGGGGCGAGTCATTTATATCCAGGCATAAGTTAGAGACAGGCTAACTCTGTATTTCTACCCAGGGGCTACATAGAGTCACATTGGCTCTGTTTCTGTCCAAGGATGAAATAGGAAACTCTGTGTACGTGTCCAGCGATAAAACAAAGGCGAATCAGCTCTACTCACCCGTATTTCTCCAAGGTTATGATAGGGACACATCAGCCCTATATCTATGGCCAAGGGTATAATGTGGAGCCAGGCTAGTTCTGTCTCTATGTGCGAGGGGTAAAATGAAGAATGATGAACTTTGAGACACGGAGAGATCGGCTGTGTGTTTGACCATGAATAAGATAGAGTCAGGTCTGCTCTGTGTGTCCGAGGGAGTGATGGAGTCAGTTTTGTGCCATGTCTTAGAGCTCGTCGGTGTCTATGACCTTTGATACGATAGAGTAAAACCAGCTCTGTCTGTGTGCAAGTATCAAGAATCAAACAATCTCTGTCTACTCTCCAAGGAGCGAGCTGTCTCATCTCTGTATAAATGGTCACCAGTGAGACAGTTCTAGATCAGCTGTGCCTCTGCGACCACGATTAAGATAGAGTCAGTCCTGCTCTGTCAAGGAGTGAAAGAGTCGGATCAGGCCTGTATCAGTGCTCATGCCTAAAGTTGAGTCAGATAAGCAGAATCGCTGTTACAGTAAGATAAGGAGCCAAGTCTGCTGTATGTCAAAGAGTGTGAGAGATCAGTTTTATGTTCACGGGTAGTATGGTTGAATCTCCTTATCAATAATCACGAGTAAGACTAAAATCAGCTCTACCTATGTGTACAGCGTGTATATCTGCCCAGCTACCTGTCTCATCGCCTCTATATTCAAAGGCAACATAGACTTTCCATCGACTCTTTGTATGTCCAGAGATAAAGCATCATCTCTATATTACGAGGCAGCACACACCTACACCAGCTCTGTGTATTTCCAAAGTCGAGCCTCCTCTGTCTTTATGTCAGAGCCTTGGAGCCCATCATCATCGCCCATTAAACTGTAGAAATATTACTCTCAGGCATCCTCTTCTTCTCCTCCTCCCCTCCCCTCCTTTACCCCTATCAATAACTGTGATTCGTAAATTTAGGGGGCTTTGGATATTTCGTTGCACCTCTTCCTTAGCGATTTATTCTGGGCTTCACATCTCATTATCCTCCTGTGTGTTACTGAAATTAAGTCGATATTAGAGCAGTGTAAATACCATATTAGAAACAGTGTCGTATGCAAAATAAATCGCTGGGGAAAAGGTCTTGCGAAGTCATATGTCACCTAAAACACAGCTCTGTCCCCCTCTGTAATCCCACCTTCCATTACTCTAAGCTCTACAACCCCCTCTGTGCCCCTCCCCCCATTGTAAGCGCTCTAGCCCCCTCTGTGCTCTGTATTAACACCTATGCTCCTCTTCTCTACATGTCGAGCCTTAGGAAATAAAGTGTATTGCTGAAGATGCTGAGGTGCTTCACGAGTTTGATTTTCCTTTGAGAGAGAGAGAGAGGGAGAGAGAGAGAATTTCAGATGCATAATGAGATTTTCCATATTGTAATGGCCGGTGAGTAAATTCACTGTGATTTGGTGATCATGCTGCGCTAATGTGAATTTACGATCGTGAGTGTAATATATTGTGGTAGATGGGGGCGCCCATCATCCACTCGCTTGAAGTAGTGCTGCCTTGGGATGCCTCTACACTGAGTGACAAGCCAAGAGGTTTCCTGTAAACCAGAAAATCATTTACTACGTTGTGTAGTAACCATATAGCCAAATGACGTCTGGTAGGTTAGTTAAGGTGCTCGAACTGAAATGAGCCTACAAGGCTCTCAAAATGCCACTCGACGGCGCGTGAGGCTCATGAATCTCCTTTAATGTCGGACCTGAGTAGCTTAGCCCAGGGCTCCAACGCTTGTGATGGGGGAATAGGGACTGGATGATGGATGGATGAGTATACGGATGATGGATGGATATAACGATGATGGATGGATGGATGAATGAATATACGGATGATGAATGGATGGATGAATGAATATACGGATGATGAATGGATGGATGAATGAATATGCGGATGATGAATGGATGGATGAATGAATATACGGATGATGTATGGATGGATGAATGAATATGCGGATGATGGATGGATGGATGAATGAATATACGGATGATGGATGGATGGATGAATGGATGGATGGATGAGTATATCAGGCCGGGGCTTCACAAACTGCCAAGGACACCAGGTAATTATGTGAAACAGAAGCCGGTGCTTCAACTGCTTCACGAACTTGCGATTCTGAGAGAGGGAGGGAGGAGAGGGAGTTGGGGGAGAGAGGATGAAAGGAAGGAAAGGGAGTGGGGGAGGGAGGGAAGGGAGTGGAGGAAGGAGGAGGAGGGAAGGGAGTGGGGGGAGAGATGATGAGAGGGAGGGTTTGAGGTGTTGCCACATTACCAGTCCTGGAGAGGAACGCAATTTATACAGGGAATATTAGTGTGTGCAGACACTATATTTTTTCCCGAACATAATTATAAATGATACCTATATTATGAATGAATAAGAAATTAGTGAAGATATAATACACAATACTGGCATTTGTTGTGAGATTACGGGTCTGGAGATACCCACAGCGAGTCAGGTTACACACACACACACACACACACACACACACACACACACAGCTTCTCCGGTTTGTGCAGTGATGTTGTGGCAATATCATGTTTCTGGACAAGGTGGAGGTGGTGGTAGGTTTGGTAGTGGTGGTAGTGACGTAAAGGTTGTGGTGAAGGTGTCTGAGTAATGGTTGTAGTGGTGTTACGATGGTGATGATGATTAATACAAGTACCATCAACCCCTTCATGGGCGGGATATCTTTTTTTTTTTTTTTTTTTTTTTTTTTCATTTAATGCTACACGATTTTTTATTTACTTTTTAGCTGGGTGAGTGCAGAGGAGCGGAAGCCTTAAAACCATTCCCCACATTTCTTCCATTTTCCTCATTTACTTTTCATTTATCTTGTATATTCAGTTACTCTTAAATTATCTGCATGTTTTGAATGTGCTCTCCGACAAGGTGGATATGTTTTCACCCCAATTTGTTTGTTTTGTTAGCTTGTTTGTCCGTTAGGAGGATTACTAAAAAAATTAATGGGATATTTGGACCAGACTTGGTGGGTAGATAGCCCTTGTCCCAGGGAACAATCGATTAATTTCAGGGACCGATCCGGATCATATTACAGATTCTGGATCTGGAAAGCACTTTTTGTGAAGCCCTAATCAGTGACGAGAAAACCTGTCCTATTAAGAGTGGTTTGGAAATTACGTTGACCTTGTCGGAGAGATGAGTTCCACTGAGTGCCCCCCTAGTTTATTTATTTATATGTTTATATACTTATGTATTTATGTATTTATCCTTATTTATGTATTTATCTTTATGTATCCTTATTTATGTATTTATCCTTATTTATGTATCCTTATTTATGTATTCATCCTTATTTATGTATATATTTCCTGACAGTTTCCGCGTTCCTCGCTGAAGGCACAAGTACAGTAGAGGACCACCAATGGTTGTGAGTATTGTGTATGGCTGTGTGGTAATGTAGTGGACTGCTAACCCCACTGACCAAGGTTCCAAACAGTAGTGAAGGGAGGTACAGTTGATGTTAGCAGTCGGTAGTAGCTTCACACAGTCTCATGATACACTGCTACCCTAACCATTAATAATCAAGAAGAGGAGAGGAGGGGAGGATGAAAAGGGTTATTTGGCGTTTTTTTTTGGGGAGGCTGTTGGATATGTAAAAGGATTATTGACTACAGCTGTGCAACCTAAAAGTACAGAGGAAAAATAGCGTTCTGTTCACCTGTTTCCTTTACGCTCTGAAACGAAACGATGCACTTTGAAACACCATGCTGTATATACTGATTCCCTTTCTGTTTACTCGGACTGAAGGGGCTTAAATCACTTGGTATGGCAGTTTTCATTATTACTGAGAGATATATTATAAAGTGTGTAAGTAATATAGAAAAGAAAATGTAAGTGTAATAGGCAAGTAGGCAAAATGTAAAATAAAAAAAAAAAAAAAAAAAAAAATGTGGGACTGGAGCCTTCTAAGCCCAAGAGAACAGAGAGAGAGAGAGAGAGGGGGGGGGGCAGTCGTCATAGGAACCAAGCGCATCCAACTGCTAGTATTACGCCATTATCTCATTATTCAGATTCAGTGCTCAAATGTTGCCCCTGATTGTGGTTACGATTGTGGTGAATGTGGTTAGGATTGTGGAGACGCTGGTGGGGAGTGCGGTTATGATGGTAGTGGTGATTGTGGTGCATGTGATTGGTATTGTGGTGGTGACTGGTAATGTGGTGACGACTGGTGATAGTGAATGTGGCTTGGACTGGGGCAAATGCGGTTAGGATTCTGGTGATCGTTGTGGTGAATGTGGCTATGACTGTGGTGATAGTGGAGGTGGATTGGTATGGAGCTGGTGGTGACTGTGGTGATGACTGACGTGGAAGCTAGTGATGATACTTGGTGGTGGTGATGACTGTGCTGACTTGCGATTGGTGATGACGATAAATGATGATGGCTATTGATGGGATGGTGATAACTGCTAGTGGTTGTGATGACTTTGATGATTAGTGGTGATGATAATGATTGTGGTGATGGAGATGATGGTTATGATGGAGGTGTATGGTACCTGGTGATGACAATGGTGATGACTGGTGTGACAGTGAAGAATATTGTGGTAATGACTAGTGGTGATGAATGTTGTGGTGACTTGGTGGTTGTGGTACCTGATGCAGTTTCTTCACCACACTGATCCAAACCATTCTCACTGATCCGGACCCTGTGTTAAACCAGTTCGAATCCATCACCTCACTGATCCGAGTCCTTTATTGAACACGTCCAACTCCTTTACCATATTGATCTGAACCCTTCACCGATTCGAACCCATCATTAAACCAGTTCAAATCCTTTACCACAGATTCGAACCTTTCACTAAACCAGTCCAAATCTTTCACCACTCTAATCTGAACCCTTCACAGAATCGAACCCATTATTAAAACCATTCCGAACCCTTCACCACACAAACCCGAACCCTTTCACAGATTCGAACCCTTTCTGAACCGTTCCGAACCCTTCATCACACTCGTTCGAATCACTCACCACGACTTCGCTCCCAGTCTTTGAGGAGAATCATTTTCCGAGAGCTCTTGCGTATCACATTTTTTCCCCTCAGATCAACATTTTTTTTTTTTTTTTTAATTGGGATTTTTTGTACCTGCGTTCGCCTGGAAATTAGGAGCGGAGATTTTTGCTGCTTGTGGGAAGGTAATGAGAGTTATTCAACAAGATGTGTTTATATGTGGGGACAGAGATATCAGAGTTTTTTGTTTCCTAGGACGGAGGTAAATGAGGAAGTTAATTAAAAATATTATTCCCAGTTCTAAGTGTGGGCTTGGTATTATCTTTTCATTTTTTGGACATAGGTAAATGAGAAAGTTGATTATGAATACCATGTTTATGTCTAAGTTTTGCCTTTTTTTTTTTTTTTCTTATTCTTTAGGATGCAGATAAAAGAGGAAATCGAAAAAAAATAGGTCTATATAAATGTGGATTTCCTTTTTATATATTTTCATGGTTGGGACGTAGGTGAATGTAAAATTTGACCAAAAGCATTATTTCCAGTTCTAAGTATGGGTTTGTATTTTTTTTTTTTCCTAGGACGCAAGTAAATAAGGAAATTGATAATAATGCTCGTCTTAGGTCTGTCTGGATGTAAGTATACCGTTTTTGCTTTCTAGGGCATAGTGAATATGGAAATTAATCAAAAATATCATTCTCCGGTCTGTCTTAATATATCTTTTTCGTTTTCTAGAACGGGGATAAATATGGAAAATTATAAAAACTATTATTTACAGTTATATCTAAGTATTGATTTCCCTTCTTGTTTTATGGGATGGATTTGGATATGGAAGTTGACGAAATATATTCTTCCCAGGTGGGTCTAAATGTGAATCCCGCTTTTTTTCTTTTTTTCTTTTTTCCTAGGATGGTGGTGATTGAGGAGGCTGATCAGAAATATTCCTTTTTTTGTTTCTGTGGATCAAGCAGGATTTTTTTTCTTTCCCGAGGCAGATACAGTGAAAGAAATTGGCCTGAAATATTAATCTCAGTTACATATTGATGATGGGTGACGTGTTTTTTTTTTTTTTTTTTTTCGAACGGAGGCAAATCATGAAACCGAACAAAAATATTGATTCCAGTTTCGCTTTAATGCGCGCTCACACACACACACACACACACACACACACACACACACACACACACACATCTCTATGCAAATTTTCGGCAGATTAATCCGAATGAACAAAGAGTGAACCGCGGGTATGTACTGGCTGTGGGTGATGAAGAGGCGGGGAAGGAAAATAGTAATTCAGTGGTTAATGAATTGACGGGATTAATTATATCTGAGGAGGCTGAGGGGGGAGGGAAGGGGGAATGGGGGATGGAGGGATGGAGGAGGGTAGAAAGATAAACGGGTGGAATGGTGCGGGGGAAAGGGATGGGGATGTGGGAGGGAGAGAGGGAAGAGAGAGGAATGATGGAGGAGAGGGTAGGGGAGAAGGGAAAGAAGTAAGGAGAGAAAAGAAAGAGGCAGGTATCAGGAGGAAGGGAAGAGTGGAAATAAGCATGATGGCGATGATACTGCGTGAGAGGAGGGAAGGGAGGTAAGAGTATGATGATGATATGATGATGGAGGATAATGATGCTGCCACTGCTGATGGTGAAGATCGTAGCTGCAACACACACACGCACACACACACACACACACACACACACACACACACACACACAAAAGAGGACGAGGTTAACTATATCGAAACACCAAAAAAAAAAAAAAAAAGCATTACCCCCAAAGCACAATATTTTATAACCTCGATATATATATAATAAACGAGAAAATCAAAATATAAAACCATAACCATACTCAGACCCAAAAATCAGAACATGAAAAAAGATGTAAACGAAAGCCAAAAGAACCAAAAAGCCTCAAACAAGATCAATACAAAAAATCGGCCGAAAACCACAGAGAAAAAACCAAAACGAAAACCCCCAACCCCATCAAATGAAAACCGATAAAACCCACCGGGAGGATGCAGCCGGCAATTAATGAAGGTAAATATTGTGGTCACAGAGAGAGACAGGCAGGATTTTTTTTTTTTTTTTTTTTTTTGTAAGCGCCATGTTTGTTGTGTGTGATGGACTCCTGAGTTTTGAGGGGGAGGGTTCAGGTCGGGTCGTGCCTCTGATATTACGTTTTCTTTTCTTTCTTTTCTTTTCTTTTTTTGTTGCTCTGGCTTTTTTTTTTTTTTTGGTACTCATTTTTTATTGATTTATTTTTCCTTTCGTAATTTGTTTCTGCCTGCGACTCACTCTTATCTGAATCAAATCGTCTGGAATAGAACACCACCTGAATAAAATCGTCTGGGATAAAGGACTGGAGCTATTCCCAGCGTGAGAGGGTTGTCCGAGGTGAGTTTTTTTTTTTTTACTCCTATTGTTGTTAGTTGTCGTTTATTATCTGTTGTTTGTATTGCGTGTGTGTGTGTGTGTGTGTGTGTGTGTGTGTGTGTGTGTGTGTGTGGATTTTGCTCTGTTGCTTTGTAGATAGATAAGAGAGAGAGAGAGAGAGAGGATGGAAATGTGAATAATAATGAGTTTGTGAAAATATTTATGATGGAGAAAAGGAAAGTGAATAAATGGAGGGAGAGAAAGAAAAGGAAGAATGGAAACTAAAATGAGAGAGAGAGAGAGAGAGAGGCTAAGACGGACCACCAAGACAGCTCGCGAGAGAAGAAGACGTTGTATTTACCTTATAATGACCCACCCACCCGTTTCTCCGACACCCCCACCCTTCAATTACATCCACCCGCCTTCCAATCTTCCCAGCCCGCCTTCCAATCGCCTCTCACCGCCCTCTAATCGTCTCCTGCCGCCCTCTCATCTCCATACGCCGCCTACTAATATTCTCGTACCGCTCTCTAATCAACTCGTACCGCCTTCTAATCATCCCGTACCGCTCTATAATCTTCGCGCACCGCTCTGTAATTTTCTAGCGCCTCCTTTTTTTTGTGTGTTTTTATTTTCTCTTTTTTTTTTTTTTTTCCCACTCTCTCATTACCTCGCAAAAGCCGCCTGCAGGTTATATCGTACGCAGCTTGTAAACATTGGCTCGGTGACCATTGTACCTCGTCCATCAGTGTAAGTTGTTGTACTCTCTTCCCGCCCGCCAGCTATCGTACACGCCCGCTTGTCTGGACTCTTTGGCCACTCTCATCACTCCGCCATCCGATTCGCTTTTCTGTGTTTTGCTACGGATAAACTGGTCGAAAGCAAAGTCTGATTGAGCTAGATTCCTGTGGTCTGCAACTAGAAATGGCCTAGTCATGATTGGAACGCCGAAATGGTCAGAGGCTTATTTAAGTCAATGGGGTGGCGAATTTTACCGAGCACCAAACTCTCCAAATTTGGCCAGGTAGCAGTTTAGTAATTCTATTTCTCCTTTACCTTTTCCTGTATATTTCCTCCGGCAAAAATACTTACATGTGCACTTTAGGAAGGTGTGCGTGCATGTGTGTATACCACAACATGCACAACAAGAAGCATTCATAATGTGTCTCAGGCAAATTTTTACGATAGCTGACCCCACAGACTTTTCGATCTTGAGAGAGAGAGAGAGAGATGATGATGATGATGATGGTGATGATTTACCCCTTCACCATAGGGATAAAATCATCTGAAGTTAGGAAAAAAATAAAATAAAATACGTCATCGGATGGAAGGGGTTGGCTTACTTCAAAACTCGCGGGGAACATTTTTTTTATTCCGTCTACTGCAAAGCTATTTTATTTTCAATGATTTTTTTTTTTCCTGTTTCATTCTTGTTTCTTCCATGCGATATCTTTCAATTTAGGAGAGTCAGCAGGTGGTAATGAGGTTAATGAAGGCTGTATCTGACCTCTGCTATTCGATAAGGTTCTGCTAACAGAGAGAGAGAGAGAGAGAGAGACGGAGAGAGAAATCTAACCAACCAATAAAAAAAAAGAAAAGAAAAAGGTAAATAAAAGCAGCTCAGTTTCCAGCCGTTTTCGCCTCTCAGTGGAAGCGCCGTCCTGGCAAAAAAATGTTAGATCAGTGAGGGCGTGTGACAGAGGCCTTCCCTGCCCCTCATTACTTAGTCAATCAATCACAGGCACTACTGGCAAATTAACACACTCTTTTATACCCCACTTACACCCCCTCCTCTACCAGATACACCCAGGACACTAGGCTCCTCGGTGGATTAGTCGATACAGCTACACTCTACCGTATATCACCGACTCTCATCTCGGCATCTTATTCTCCGCCTCTTCCTGCCACTCCACGTCCGGGCTGCCACTCAGTTACCCTGGTTGTCTAGCTGTTATCTGTTTTGCGAAGGGTGTGACCTGCCAGTATCCATGTATGCTTTTAAAATCTAGTAACCATATCCTCTGATTTCGTCTTCTCCCTTATCATGGAAGCTCCCTTTTCTCTCTCTCTCTCTCTCTCTCTCTCTCTCTCTCTCTCCATGTGACTCTCATATAATCCTTTCCATCCCTCTCTGAACATTCCTAAGTTTACGTTCCAAAAAGTTTGCAAGACTCCACGTTTCCGATCCGTAAGTTTGGAAAGACATTGGTTTCATGATCGTCTCTTAGATATAACGCCAACAGCTTATCCTTCATTCTGAGTATAATGTTTGAAGTTGTCCTGGAAATTCAAGTCATAACTAACCAGCAAATGACGAACGCAAGACCAGCGGACAAACCCCTCCCCTCAAAAAAAAATAAAAATAAATAAAAAAATAAATAAATAAATGAATAACTGACTAACTAAATAAATAAATACAGGCACGTTTTCTTTTTAGCGTCGCATGCGGTTACGGTTTGGTGGGAGTTAGATTCGAACTGACCCTTTTGCTTGTTGGTTCTTTGATTCTTTCATTAAAAAAAAAAAAAAAATACAGAAAACAAGCCAACTTCGGGAAATGTCATGCATCTTTGCTCGCAAACTTTGCCTCTCTATTTTATGTCTCTTTTCTTATCTCTATATATATTTTTCTTTTCGTGTGAAGGGCTGGAGATGGAGTGATATTTTTGATCTCTGAAATTATGCTCAGTTACTTCACGTAGCCCGTAATCTGTCCAAGAAAACTTTGAAAAGGTATGTGGCTGGATCTGTCAGTGTAAAAATGGGAGTAAGAAATGAGAGAGAGAGAGAGAGAGAGAGAGAGAGAGAGAGAGAGAGAGAGAGAGAGAGAGAGAGGAATGCTATCTGAAATAAACAGTAGATTGCTCTCCGAAGGCTCACGGAAAAAAAAAAAAAAGAGTTGGGATGGGCACTTTACTCTTCTTTTTTCTCTCTTTTTCGCGTGAGATAGACAGAGCAGGAGAGACTGTGAGGAATGTTGGATGGAGGTGAACGAGGCTGAGGAATGATGAAAGTAAACAATGCAATCTGAATAGTGAGTGATTTAGAAGTGTTCAGTGTGTCTAAGAAAGGCGAGAATTGGCGGTATCTGTCACGTTATATACAGTGAGAGAGAGAGAGAGAGAGAGAGAGAGAGAGAGAGGGGGGGTATTTTTGTAACAAGACATTATTTACGCTGCCTGCCTTGACCTTTCCTCTCGCTGTGTGTGTGTGTGTGTGTGTGTGTGTGTCTGTCAGTCTCTCACTCTTCATCTTGCTCACGGTCTTCCTCTTCTTCCTCCTTCAACTACCGTCCTATATACTCTCCTAGTTAGTCTCTCACTCCTTATTCTTGATTGTCCTCCTTCTTCCACTTCAGTCTCATGCACCTTCATCTCTGACTTTCCATTCTCTCTACATGGTATAAAATAGGCAGAGAGATAGATAGATAGGCAGACAGACAGGCATACAGATACATAGATAGACAGGCAAGCGAACGGACAGAAAGACAGACGAACAGATAAACAAACAGATACAGACAGACAGATAGACAAAGCAATAAATTGATGGATAGAGAGATAGAGAGATAAATACAGTATACGACTAAACAAACAACCAAATAAATAAGCAAAGATGAGTAATCAGGGAGCCTCCTAACCCCACGAGAACCCTACCTAATGTTTCTTTCAACACAACCAGCGTTCTTGAACCCAGACACCCAGCGCCGTTCAGGGCAATTACTGTCCATCCTCCCGGGGTCGGTGACAGGGTAGGCGTCGGGGGTATCTGTATCAGTCAATATCTATATCCATCCATCTGTCTGTCGATCTATTTATCTGTCTAAAAAACGTGTAAGTGCTTGGAAAGATGTCATATGCAAAAAGAACAAAAAATACAGAGTTGGTGTTATGTGTGGAGCACCTGAAGTTGAGGTATGCTGTCTAGTGTGTAGCTGATCGAGTGGTTGGCAAGTCATTTTCTTTGGTGCTGTTTGTTTCGTTGTGTTGTCTTCTCTTCCTCTCTGTCTTTCCCCTTCCTTCCCTTCTCTTTCATCTCTTAATCATTTCACCTCTTCGCCCCTCCCTTCCCATTTTTCCATTTGCTCTTTTATATTTTTTCTCATTTTCTTTCTCCCCACTCACTTTTCTGTCTCTCCTCTCTCCCCCCTCCCTTCCTTCCCCATCACCTTCCCATCCTTCCCTCACCCTTCCCCCTTCCCCTTCCTTCCCTTTCTCTCCTCTATTCCCCTTCCTTCTTACCTTTCCTTCCCCTCTGCTCTACCTTCCCCCTCCCTCTCCCTCCATTCTTTTCTTCTCCCGCTCCTCCCTTCCTCTTCTCACTCCCTCCTCCCTTCCCCTCTCTTTTCCTCCCTCATCCCCTCCTCTCCCTCCTCATGGCCTGCATCCCACTAATCCCCTCCTGACAGCTCGCTATTACCCAATCATCCCCAACTTAGGGTGCCTCTGTCTCTCTCACCTCATCTCACCTCAGCTTACCTCCCTCCTCCTCCCCTGCCTATCCCATCTTTCCTAATCTCAATGGTAATCTCAGTCACACTACTAATCTCACCTCCTGCACTGCAAATATGAAACTAATCTCGCTGCTTATTTCACTCCCACTACAGCTGGTCTTGCTTCCTTCATCTCCAGTCCGTGCCTAATCTCACTATCCAGATATTCTCAGTATCCAGATATTCACCGTGTGCCAGAATATCTCTCCGCTGGGTGAAGAATATATATATATATATATATATATATATATATATATATATATATATATATATATATAAACAGAGGGAGACAGAGAGAGAGAGAGAGAGAGAGAGAGAGTATCCACATTCAGATCAGGAGGCGAATGCAGTAACCGCAAAGCCACCCTGGCTTCTCTCTCTCTCTCTCTCTCTCTCTTTCTCTCTTACTTCCAGTCCTCCCGCTTCCTTCTATTATCCCTCTCTCTCCTCCACCAACAATTTCCTCCTTCCTTTTCTCTCTCTCTCTTTCCTCCTCCTCCTCCTCCTTCCTCTACCCTTTTGCCCTTTCTCTTCTTTTCCTTCTCTCTCCCCACCTCCCCTTCTCTTCCCCACTCTCTCTTCCTCCGCCTCGTCTTCCCCCTCTCTCCCATGCCACGCTTTCTTCCCCCATTCCCTCCCTCCATTTCCCCTTTCCCTTTCTTCTCCCTATTTCCTCCCCACATCTCTTTACGATCCTTTGTTATCTATCTCGTGTTTTTTGCATCTCTTGTTTCTCTCATACTTTCTCTCTTTCCCTCCCCCCTTTCCCTAACGTCTCTTCCTCTCCCTCTCCCCTCTCCCCTCCCCTCTGCTGTGTTCCCTACTCTCCCCTTCCTCTTCTCCTTCTCCCATGTTCCAACTCTTCCCCTCCTATCTCCACCCTCTCCCATTCTCCCATCCACTCTTTCTTTCCCGTCTCCCTTTCGCTTCTCTTCATCACCCTCTTCACTCACTTCTATCCTCCTCTTTCTAACTCCCCTCTCTCCCTTTCTCTCCCCATTTCCTCTTCCCCTCCCCATTTCTCTCTCTCCCTCTCTCCACCTCTCCGTCCCCTCCCCATTCCTCCCCTCCCCCCACCTAACGCCAGAAAGAAGGAGCCGACACGTAAGATCCAATTTCAATACAATTAGGTTTTATAGCAGACCTTAAGGACGGATTCTTGGTGGGGGTGGGGGTGGGGGTGATAGGAGGGGGTAGGGGTGAGGGAAGGGAGGGGGTGTTGGAACCTTCTTTTGGGGGGGTGGAGAGTTAGGGAAGGAGGAGGAAGAAGGGTAGAGGAGAAGGAGGAGGAGGAAGGGAAGAGAAAAAGGAGGAGGAGGAAGAAGAGGAGGAGGAGGAGGGGGAGGAGGATTCTAGGAAAGGTGGAAAAAAAGGAGAAAGGAGAGAAGATAAAAAAAGATGGAAAGAACAAGAATACGAGGAACAAGAGAGGAAAGAAGAGTAGAGGAGGAGGAGGAGGAGGAGGAGGGAGACAAGAAGAAAGAAGAAAGAAAAATAAAGAAGAAAAGGGCAGCTATGGCAAAAACAGTAAGAAGATGAAGACAAGAAGAAACAAAGAAACTGAAGAGAATGAAGAGGAAGACAGAAGGCAATTAATGGATGAGAAAAAGGAGAAAAGGGAAATATATTGAGAAAAGGAAAAGAAATTACAAGACAAAGAAGGTCAAAGAAATAAAAGTACGTTAAAATCGGTAAAAAAAAGATTAATGAGAGAGAGAGAGAGAGAGAGAGAGAGAGAGAACAGCATATTGCGGAAGAAATGTTACAACGCACGCAACAGCACTTTCTGTAACACTGTCTGCTATGAGAGAGAGAGAGAGAGAGAGAGAGAGAGAGAGGAAAGAAGGCGGAAAATGAAGGAGGGAGAGGATGAAGGGAATGAGATGACCAGGATGAAGAGCAAGCACAGGGAGGCAGTGAATAATGAATGAATGGGTGAATGAATGAATGAATGCATGAATGAATGAATGGGTACATGAGCAGATATGTCCTTGAATTATTGTAAAATGAAATGGGATGGAGTGAATGGATGGATGGATTGGATGGATGGATGGGTGAATGCATGAATGAATGAAAGAATGAATGAATGATTGGATGGATGGATGGATGGATGAATGAATGAAAGGATGGATGGATGGATGAATGAATGAATGGATGGATGGATGAATTGATGGATGAGTGGATGGATAGATGAATGCATGAATGAATGAATAATTAGATGGATTGATGGATGGATGAATGAATGAATGAATGAATGAATGAATGAGAGTGAATGCCGGAGTTACTAATAAAATGAATGAATGGATGAATGAAACTATGAATGAAATGATGCAAAAATGAAAAAAGATGAATGAATGAATATATGACTGAATAGAAGTTGCTAAAGGGACGAATGAATGCACGAATTTGTGAATGAATTAATGCATAAGTGAATAAACATGAATGAATGACTGGACGACAAAATGAATGACTGAATATGCGACTAAAATGAATGATTGAAGAAGTAAAGAGGAGGTAAAGCAATGACGAGAGAGAGAGAGAGAGAGAGAGAGAGAGAGAGAGAGAGAGAGAGAGAGAGAGAGAGAGGTGGAAATGAAAAACAAGGATGAAGGAAGTGGGAGGATTATATATAACAAGAAATACTGTAAAGAAAAAGAGAGGAGTATTGTTGGAATGGAGAGACAGAATGACGCGAAGATGGATAGATAGATGGATAGTTAGGTGGATGGAGTAGACCAAAAGATGGTTGGATAGCTAGTTTGACATAGACAGAAGGATGGATTGATAAACAGAGATATTGATAGACGAATGGATGGATAACTGTATAAATGAATTGATAAATCTTCTACACACACACACACACACACACACACATTTTCTCTCAAACATGTCTCTCATTTTTCCTCACTCGCTCTCACCCACTCACAAACCTGACACAAACAATTAATAAATATAGCAACGACGCCATTTACTGAGCAGCGGACGTTTTCGTAACCTTGTCAGCTCTCTCCCTCTCTCTCTCTCTCTCTCTCTCTCTCTCTCTCTCTTCCTGTTATCCATCACTCCTCTTCCCTTCCCTTCCTCTTTCTACATTTTCTCCCCTTTTCTCCTCCTCTCCCTTCTCTCCACTTTCCCTCCTCTTCCCTCCCACCTCCTTTCCCTCCTCCCGTCTGCCCTCTCTCTTCTCTCCCTCCCCCCTCTCCTTTCTCCCTCCGGTACCTCGCTTCCCTTTCCCTCCGGTACTTCTCTTCCCTCTTCTCTCCCTCCCTCCCCTCTCTCCTCCCCTGTGTGTTTTATCTAATAGGTAGTGACGTGTGGAGGAAGTGGAAGCTTTCTGTGTTGTCCTTACCCGCTAATTGAGAGAGAGAGAGAGAGAGAGAGAGAGAGAGAGAGAGAGAGAGAGAGAGAGTAAAGAAAAACAAAATCATGTCATATTCTCGTCAATTAGAGGCTTCAAAACGCCCTCCCTTACTTGTGTGTTTCAATAAATGCCAACTTAATAAATTCTCCAGTATATACTTATACACACTACCTGGGTATTTAAGAGACATATATGGCACACGAGAGAGCATTAAGGCGTAATATACAAAAATAAATTGCCAACGAAGAGGCGTTAGGAAATGTGAGCCCACGAGAATGTTGTTTACCTCAATCATTCAACTCATTCTGATAACTCTCATCATTCTGCTTACATCATTATAGTGCAAAGAGATGCATTACTGTGTCGCAGTGAAAAAAAAATGAAAATGAAGTGGATATTTGTCTGTCTATCTATTGCCAAAAGGCTCAATCCCGTAAGGGGTGGCCACAAACAAATCGCCTCCGTGTCTCCCTGACCAATGCCACTTCACTGCCTTAGGTGTTTGTGAAGTCGCTGGTTGTGGGTTTGAAGTCAGTCAATGGTGAAGGGTGGAAGTCAGCTTGAGAATGAAATCAGTAAGTGGGAGGAAGGGGGTGGGAGAAGAAGACGAAAAAGATGGAAAGAGAGCATAGGATACAAGAAGCTGAGTTGGGAGCGAGGAAGAGGAGGAGGAAGAAGAGGAGGATGAAGAGGAAGAGGGGGAGATGGAAGTAAAAGAGAGAGAGCGGGAGGGGGCAACCAAAGTTAAGAGGTGCGCAGTAAATAATGATCGAAGAGGAAGGGGGTGATGGGAGTAGGTGATGGGGGAGAGGGTTTCACCAAATAAATGGGGGGTGGGGGCAAAGTTAGGAGGAGGAGGGAGGGGGGGAGGAAAGAGGGGGAAGGGGGGTTGGGGACAAAAGAGTTAAGGTAGTGGGGGACTGGGAGGGGGAAGAGGACGAATCTGGTATAAAAGGAAAGAACGAAGGTTAGAGGTGGGGGTTGAGGGGGGGTTGAAAGACGCAATTTAATGTGGTGAGGTGGTAGGGGTGGGGGAAGGGGGGCAGGGGGTGTCAAAGGGCAGGGGGACGTAATAAGGGCAGGGACAGACGCTGATAAAAGCCCTCATATCAACCACACCCCCCCTCACCCGCCACCCCCTCCCCCTCACCTCCCTCCCTCACCTCCCTCACCCACTCTCTCCTTCGCGGCTTCTTTATGAATTTATTAAGCAGGTGGTCTCTCTCTCTCTCTCTCTCTCTCTCTCTCTCTCTCTCTCTCTCTCTCTCTCTCTCTCTCTCTCTCTCTCTTTCATCACACCTTGAGTACACTAAGCAGTTTGGCTCTCACTTTTCTCAATAATAATAATAATGATAATAATAATAATAATAATCCCACTGTTGTTTTCTTTTCCTATTTGCCATTACATCTCTCCCCGTTTATAACAGTGATGATGATGATGGTTTTAACTGCGTTTTTTATTTTTACTGGTTTTGGACTCTGCTTACCCCATACAGCATAGTAGGAATAATCAGGATAATGATGACATTGATGATGATGATGATGGTTGTCCTGGAGTAGTTAATCGTTTTCCTATTTATGAAACTCAGACCAATTTTATAACAATATAGGAATAGGGTAATGATAATGATGATGATTATGATGGTGGTGGTGGTTGTGGTGATGATGGTGGTGGTGGTGATGATGATGATGATGATGATGGTGGTGGTGGTGCTGGTGGCGGTTTTCCTTGTACTGTTCCCTTTTTTCCATGCTTGTGAAACTTACATTCATAATAACAATAGGAATAGGGTTAGGCTGCTGCTGCTGCTGATGATGATAATTGTACAGTATTAGATTTTTAAGTTTATATTTTGCACTATTGTTTCTAGATCCTACCCACCCCATTTAATACACTGGGATGATGATGAATTCAAAAATAGAATAAAAAGATCATGCAGAGGGCACACATGCTCTCTTTTGTACTATATAACCTAATATTTGTCAGTGTCTCATGAGCATAATAGTAATTTTTCACTATCCTATTTGCTAGTGAGAAGTAGGATGTTGCTGCTGCCACTGTTGCTGCTGATGGTAATGATAATACTGATGATGATGCAAGAGCAGCTTCCAGTTAGGGTGGATAATATTAGTCAGTTGGAGTAGGGCGATGATGATGATGATTATATTTAGCTGAATCTGCATCCTATTGTTCCAATCATCTTCGGAATTTGCATTTCAGGAAGCGAGAGTTTGGAGATTTATTTGCTAACTCTTATGTTCATATGGTACTGAAATATTAATTAATGCGTTTGTACAATTATATATGCAGTTAGCTAGTGCCGATGATGTTTCGTGCGATTAGTGTCATTTTCCCAGCTTTCAATACTGTATAATGTGGTAAACCATTTACATTTCTTTTAGATACCAGATGGTTGCTAAATATTCTTCAAAGTAAGCAGCATCTTTTACAGCTGTGCAATCATACAGATATGTCTCGTAAAATACGTGGCATTTTATTTATATTATGAAATGGCATTGTTTGGACTTATTTAAATGTTAGTAATTAAATGGAAGTACTCATGTTACTGAAAGTCTGGCTTTCTGCCCTTCGACAGTCGCGTGTGTTAGTTGATGGTTGCCAGGCAAAGTTTACTAGAGCAAATTGTTTACAGTAGCAAAACCAGTATTACAGATGATACATGTAGGGTTAAACACTTGATATATTTTTACTACTTTTGTGGAATAGTTTTGCTTGGTTCTAATGCAAAAAGTGGTTAGTAATTAAATAAAAGTATGGCTGGCAACTTTTTAAAAGTCTGCCTTTCCCATGAACCCACGAGGTACCCAGAGACGCGAGGGCAAGTGCTGAGGTAGGAGGTGCTACGTTTGAATTGTCGAATTTTCCGCTTGTTTCTGCAACTGGAACATCCCCCGAGCACAGTGTATAACTGATTCTTCCCTTCTGGCTTTCCAAACGGCCTGGAGTAAGTATTAGCCTCTAGTTTTGAGAATTTGTGTGATCTTTGTTGATATTGAGGACGGGTTAAAGATCCGACATAACAATAACATTGGCCTTAGCTTGAGAATTTTTGTAGGCTATATATATTGACCATGGTGAAGTTTGGGTTCATATTTAATCCTGCGTACCCCATGTGTTATTGGAAAATAGGTTAGGATGATGCAAGGGGTTGTTTAACTAGAGATTTATGTAGTGTACATTTTTACCAACGTTCAACACGTAGAACGAGACAAGCCATGTGCGTCACTAAGATCTCGCTGCTGGGCATTTTTTTTTTTTTTATTCAGAGCAGATAACATGTTTCTGCATGCAGTAATGCGGATTATACATATGGTTACATGAATTGGAATTAATTTTATGTAATAGTTTTGTTTGGATGACGTAAATTATGATCTGGTTAGAAATTAAAGTTACTCTTGGCAACTCTGTCCCCCGAGGTAGCCAGAGACGTGTGTGCTTTTGTTGGTGTTAAGCGCTTGGTTTTATCGTACTTTCTGTATATTTCCGCAACTGAAACATCCCCTGAAGACAATTTGCAATCGGTTCGTCCCGTCTGACATCCTGAACAACCTAGAGTAAGTACTTGCTGCTAATCTTGAGGATTTGTTGATTACTTGTTGATATTAAAGGGAGGGTAGACCTCCGAGTTGGAAAGATGTTACCAAAACAAACCTGCAAAACTTTTTTAGGCAATGATTAGGTGGTTTGTTTTATTTCTTTAGGTTACCAGCCCATGCATTAATAGACAATTAGCTAGGATGATGCAAGGGATTTTTTCAAAACTACATTTTAGCTGTAATGGAGAAAGTAGGATGATGTAAGCAATGTATCCAGTTGTTTGTTTTTCATATGATAGGCTTCATGTAAGGTAGAATTTGTCTTTGTTTGGGACTGAGAATAGGTTGGGAGAAACAAAATATCGATTTACCAACTTTTCTCTGTGCTTTAACGTTGTCTTCACATATCCCACAGCCTGACGCACAGTCTTAACGATAAGGAAACCAGAGTGCAAAATATTCCCTTCTTGCTTTTCCTGCATATCAAAGGATCAATGCCCTGCCTTTATTAAGATAGGTATTCGTAGGAAGACTAAGGATAACAGCACAGTCTTCCTTATTTCTTGTTCCTCATGATAAAGCAAATATAGAGTAGTTAAGAGGAGTAAGTTTATGAATGTGACCCAGGCATCGTATGCAAAAATATTATAGTGTGACTGAATATGGCTGTAGTTTTAATGCCAGAGTACTTATGTGTTATTGCCCATATTCGTTAGTGTGGTTGTAATTGCGGCCTTTGTTTCCTGCTCAATTTTACCAGCATATTCTTGCCTAATGTAACAAAAATTTGAGGACCAAAGCAAGCTACTGTCATCCTCGGGTGCGCTGTGAGAAGAAAAAAGAATAACATCAACATGCTTTCTAACATGTATTAGTGTTTATGACTAATTCCTATGCAACTCATAATTTTTAAAAACCTGTTATATTAAATTGCGATCTGAATTGAGAAGGTAACTCAAGCAGATGAAGAGTACTACGAATAATAGTGCCTGTGATGACACTTATTACACTTGTTACTCGCATCATAAGTGCATCAAAACGTGGAATATTATTTGTATTGTGAATTATAGTTATTTGTTGCTTAATTTGTGTAGCGGTAAAGGTTTAGAACGCCAGTACCACTTTAGTATAAGCTGTTATGCGTTATGCTTGCACTATTGCAGTACCGGTACATACTTTAAACTGTTTTGAGTTATGCTTGCACTATTACAGTACAAAAATGTAAGTGGATTTTCATCGTTTATTGCACTTTTATATTGTGATTTTTTCGATGCCAGAAAGGCAAAACAAGATTACCTTGTTTTAAAGGAAAAAATGGGAAAAAAAAAATCAGTAACTTTCGGGTGCCGTAAAATCTCCTCTGCATATAATTGTCAAAGGTTGGCAGGAATATAATACAAAGTTCTCAATTCTCAGCCACAGTGTTAATCGAGATTGTTTTGACCTATTAGCCGTGTTTTTATTTTCAGCTGAATGTAATCCTCTGACATTAGCTGAAAAAAATTGCAGTAGGATTCTAGATTGCATAACAGGTTGTAAATATTATCATTATATTGATGTAAAAGAGGTTAAGTAATGAGGCTTTGTACTAGGTTGTTACAAAAACCTCGGCACCCTCTCATCCCCAACCATACCATCCCCAAGCACCATAATTCTCCCCCCCAAAGCCCGACCCTCCCCAACCGCATACCAGCAACCCCCGACCTCAGGGAAAAAAATAAAAAAAAACGAGAAAAAAAGAAAGAAAAAAGTTTGAAAGTGTGTAGCCTAGGGGTGTTCCATCATGGGGCCATCCATTGGTGTGGTGAGGCTGGTGTAAACTTTGACCATCAAGCCCAACACTGAGGCTCACGGCGAATTGGGGGCCTGTGGTGATTAACAGGTCATGTCAGGCCAGAGCAGGGCAGGGCAGGGCAAGTCAGGGCAGGGCAGGGCAAGTAGGGGTTTATAGTTTGGGGTTTGAGGTAGTTGCGGGTGTTGACTGTTGATTAATGCGCTGCAGGTCAGGTTGGGGGTTGGAGTTGTTAGTGTGAGTGAGCCGCTTGAGGAGATTGGTTGAGACTAGTTGGGGTTGTTGTCGGTGTGGGTGGGTTGTTGTAGATGTGGCTAGTTGGGGGTTGTCAAGTCCGACTGGGTGATTTTGTGTCAGCTGTGTGAGGGTGAAACTGTGTCAAGTTCTTTGCCATGTGATGTACGGTGCAACTCTATATATGGTACGTGTCAGTTATATTTTGTTTGATGCAACTTTATATCATAGTGTACTTGTTATTTATAGTTTCTGTTCTCTGCGTCGGAGTTTGGTGTGGGAGGTCTCTTAGGACCTCTTACTAAGCGATTTATGTTGCGTAGTACACTTTGATATTCTTTGGTATGTTAGTTTACCGGCGTGTCTTTTAAATATCGACAGTCTTTGCATCAGTAACATAACAAGAGGATACAGAGATATGTAAAGTGGATTACAGAAGAAGAGGCGTTACAAATTCTCCCAAAGCCGAAAAGACTATGTATGAAGTTAAAGGTCATAAACATGAACCTTAAATCGGAAAGTGGAATGCAAACCTTTTAGTATTGAAGGTCATTTGTGGAACGCTTGTTGTTATGAGGTACGGTTAGCCTGCATCCAACATTACAGAGCGCAGTCAGCAACTTTATGGAATGGCCAAATAAACTGCATCAGCATCTCGTACTTTAAAAAAAAAAAAAAAAAATGGGGGTCTGCTTCCCACTTCGCGATTTCATGTTCAGGCTTAAGAGCGTAAGGATACGTGTCCGCAGCGTAGTCTGACTGGATGTACAGAGAGGATCACTAGTATCTTACCCAAATTTAACGAACAGCGGATGAAATCGAACCATCTCAAACAGGCACTAGTAGATGTGGGATTTTCTTTGTATTTCGCTTGGTGTAAATTTTCTTCATATGGAACAGGGAAGATAGGTGTTTCTCAGACCGTACACCCACTTTTTCACAGGCTGAGTTGAGGGTGTGGTGAATGGGTGTGGGTTGAGGGGGGGGGAGGGCTGGTTGTGAACGTCAATATAGCACTGTTTCGTTGGCTGAATAATTATGAAAGACAGACACAATAATCTGGAAAAGCGTAATGAGAGTCCGAAGTTCGCGTCACAGATTATCGAAAGTCATCGCTCACTGTCCCCGTAATTATCGTTATGAAGTGAATCGATACTTAGGTTTGCAAATATAGATCCCTGATAGACAGAGTCCGCTATAACTGATAGATAAAACTGATGGATAAGAACGTCCCTCGTATTGACAGACATAATTCCTGACCCCGTGTGTGTAGCTATAAGGTAGAGCCTGATAGAGCTTAAGATGAATTACAGAGACGATAGATATAGGGCCTGATAGAGCTTCAAGTGGGATACAGAGTCGATAGATAAAAGATAGAGCCTGGTAGAGGTTTAAGTGAAATAGAGCCGAAAGTCGGCTAGAGCCTGGTAGAGCTTTAAATGGAAATACTGTACAGGCTCCAGCCGCTTACCCAATAAAGCCGACAGTGCTCAGCCGAAGGACGTCTGATTTAGCAGGTGACAAATAACAGGTTGGTCGGTAGGTCGGTAGGTAGGTAGGTAGGCAGGAAGGTAGGAAAGTACGTGGGTAAGTGGGTAAGTGCGTAATCTGCATGTATAAGGAAGGAATGTTTTAGTAAGATATGTACCGGGTATGTAGGTAGGGATGTAGGTAGGTATGTAAGTAGGAAGGTACGTAGGTGAGTGGGTTTATAGGCTAGATATATAGGCAGGAAATGAGATAGGCAAGCAGATTAATAGGAAGGATAGTTGGTGGGTAAGTGGGTAGGTAGTGCTAGATCTCAGGAAACCACACACACACACACACACACACACACACACACACACACACACACACACACACATATTTATAGCCCCTTCCTCCCCCCCTTCCCTACGCACACATCTCATAATACACAGTTTCCTGAGCAAGACCCACCACTTTGGTTCTCTCTCTCTCTCTCTCTCTCTCTCTCTCTCTCTCTCTCTCTCTCGTTCTTGCCTTCATTCCTTCACATCCATTCCTCATTCCTCTTCCAGCCTCTCTCGTGTCTTTCCCATGTTCTTCTCTTCTTACCCTTGTTCCTTTCTTTTTCTCCCCCACTCATTTTCCCCTGTCTCCTTTTCCTCCCTCTCCTCAGCTCTCATTTCCCCCCCTTTTCCTCCTTTCTTTTTTCCCTCTCCCTCATGTTCTTTCTCCTTCCTCTCTTTCATTCTCATTCTTTTCCTCTCATATTTCTCTCGTCTTTCCTTCTTCTTTTTTTCTCCTTTCTCTTTTCCTCCCATTTCCCTGTCGTCGTCGTCCTTCTTATCGTCATCATCATCGTCATTGTCATCGTCATCATCATCATCATCATCATCATCATCGTCATCATCATCATCATGGAGGGTTTGGGTGATACATGAAGAGAGGTGTGGCCAGCACCTCTTTCCCATTCACTACGATTACTTCATTTTAAATTATATTCATGTTAACTTCAGACGATTTTATTCTACACGTCCACCATATCTCCTCCCTTTATTTCAAACTTCCCATCCCCCTCGCTCTCTCTTCGTCTCCTTCCTACCTCATCTTTGCCATCATTTCCCATTATGGTTTTTTACAGCCTCGTCTCCTCCCTTTCTTTTCTCTCCTACTATCCCTTCAGTTTTCTCCAGCTTTTTACCTCCCTTCTTCCCCTTCTTCTTCTTCCTTGCCCTTTTTCTCCAACCTTTTTTCTTCCCTTTTCCTAGTCCTCCTCCTCGTTTCTCCAGGTTCACTTATGCCCTTCTCTCCTCCCCATTCCTATTCAGCCACCTTTCCCCATGCCCTCTTCAGTGCTCCTTCCCTTCCCTTCCTTTTTACCTTTCCCTCCTCCCCCTCCTCTCTAATCCCCTTTTCGTATACCCCGTCCCCTTCCCATATCTTTCCTTCTTCCTTCTTCTTCCTCTTCTTCTCCTCCTCCTCCATACCCCTTTTCCGTTCCCCTCCCTTTCTCCCTCTGTTGTCTCCCCCCTACCGCTCCTACCTCCTCCCTTTCCTTTCCTTTTTTACGTACAACTTCATTTCCCCTTTCCCACCCCCCTCCTCCCCACACCTCTTCTGTACCTCTCCCATCCTTCTTCCCCATCTTCCTTCCCACCCTCCTCCTTCTCCCTTCTCTTACTCCCTGCTGCACCTCTTCTTCGCTATCCCCCCTTCCGACCGATATCTCCACTCTTATACCTCTCTCACCCCTTGTACATTTCTACTTCAGTTCTCCCTCCCCTGCCTCACTTCCATCCTCTACTCCTCCTCCCTCCTTCCCAGCCTCTCCTCCACCCTCCTTCCTCTCCCTCCCATCCATTCCTCCCCTTCCCTTCCTCCTCCCCTCTCATACCCCTTTCTTCTCCTGTAACCCCCACGACAAACAAGCGTCCGCCCAATAGCTCCCTCTCCCCTCGTGGGCCCCTCCTGCGATGTTGTAATCTTCGAGGAATTCACTAATAACATTCCCATCGTGTTTATGGCCACGATATCTGCATGTTGTGCGGCACTGTCTGCTTCTTTTTCCTGGTCTGCGTCTCTCTCTGTCAGTCCTGCTACCCCTCTCCTCCACCCCCTCCACACCTTCGCCATCCCTCGCCCCCCCCAGCGCCCTCTCCCCCCCCCACACACACCACCTCCACCCCCCTAGTCCCCTTGAGCATCCCGTTGTCCCTTCCTTCCTTCTTTCCTTCCTTCTGGTCTGATTTTCCCCCATTTCTTTCATCCCACTTCTCACCCCACCTTTCTTCATGCGGAATGCTTTGTTTCCTCCTTACCCTTTCTTCCTTCTAGTGTGTCTTTGCTTCCTTTTCTTCCGCACCTCCCCCCCTTCCCCCGACCCACTGTCTCTCATGCCACTCTTCCTCAAGCGTTGCCTTCGTTTCTTCCATCCCTCCATCTGCGCTTGACTGTTCTCCTGCCCCAACCCCATCCCCACTCCCAACCCCAATCCCCACCCCAACCTCATACCCCCACCACAACCCCCACCCCCACCCATGCACAAGTCGTTCTTCCACTCTTCCGTCTCCCCTCACCCCCACCCCCATCCTCTTTCCACCGCTCTCCACCGAAAGATTTCTCTCTTTGTTTCTGTTAACCCTCCACCTTCCACATCTTTCTCCCCCCCCCCTCTCTCTCTCTCTCTCAGACGATTTTATTCAGCTCAGACTGTAAAAGGTCACTCAGATTCAAAGATATTACCCCCAGCATAACCTCAGTAGTGTTGGGGCGTGTTTTATTTCCCCACAGACAGGTAAACGTAAATACGCCCAGAATACAATTAGAACACAGGCATATGGTTTTAAAATATGCATCACCCAGTCCTATATTGTACTTCTTGGACTTAGAGGGATGCAAGGCCAAGCAATCTTGTCCAGAACATGTAGAAACAGACAACTAATTTACTTCGGTAGATAGATAGATAGATAGATATAAGGAAAATTTGTACTCGTGATTATATTTAAGTCGAGATGAACAGATGGGAAGCACCCGCCAGTAAGCGGAATAATATACAAGTAAACAGAAAAATACGGATAACATTAAGATACACCGTTAAATAAAATATAAATGGAATACAGCAGCACCGATAGCTAATGTAATCAAATCCAGTACCACATTATTCCAACTTAGATAAATTTAAGAAGTGGAAAATTCGAAATACACACACACACACACACACACACACACACAATAAACAAACGAATATGAAAAAAATAATAAAAATGCGAATCCTCGATAGAGAAAAGAAAGATAAAATGGAGGTCAAAAGTAGGTTGTGGTATTGTCAAGAAGAATATGAAGACTCCCTCCCTCCCTCCCTCCCTCCCCCCCTTTCCCTCCCTTCCTCCCTCCCTCCCTCCCCCTTTCTCTCCCTTGCTCCCTCCTCCCCCTCCGCAGTCGGGATCTCACAGAATGCCGGGTTCAGGCCTCGAGGATGGGGGGGAAAAGGGAGAAGGTGAGGTGAGTGGCGGAGGAGGGAGGAAGGGGGAGAAGGATTGATGAGTGGGGGAGGAGGGAGGAAAGGGGTGAAGGAGAGGTGGGTGGGGGAGGAGGGTGTCAGGAGAGAAGAGGGAGAGCTGAATAAAGAGGGAGGTATTAGTGTTGAGAGGGAAAGGGGATGGAGAGGGAGGGGAAGGGGAGATGTGGATACCTGGCTAAGGAGGGAAGGTGAGAGGGGTAGAAAGGGGAGGTGGAGAGGTGAGGAGAGAGAACAATAATGGGGGGGGGTAAGAGGAATGAAAGAGCCAGGGGAGAGAATGGGGAGAATGTGGATAACTGGGTGGGGGTGAGAGGGAGAGGGGAATGGAAAGGAGAGGAGAGAGAAGGAGAGAAAGTGAGGGAGAGGGGAGAGGAATGTAAAAGAAAGTGGAAGAGACGAGTGGATAAGGAAGGGAGGCGAGGGTGAGAGGGATAAATCAAAGGGTGGAGGAGAGAGAGAGAGAGAGAGAGAGAGAGAGAGAGAGAGAAGAGGAACTGAGGGGCAGGGGACGGGGCTGAGGAGGGAAGGAGAGGAGAAAAAGGACGGGGGGGAGGGGGACAGGCGAGCGAATAAAAGCGAAGCAAATAATATGCACTTTATTACGACTCACCAGACGCCCGCCAGGCATGTCTCCCTCTGTCATTTTTATCTGTTATTTATTTATTTATTTTTTTATCGTCCGGGTGTGTTATCGGGCCGGTGTAAGGGTATGCGGTGGGCTGGGGAATGTCGGCAATGTCCAGGATGCTGTCGGTCTCCCGGGTAACTATTGTTGGTAACGCTGTGGGCTGTGTGCTGTGGAAGAGCCTTTATAAATAATTCTTGGCGCTTCTGGCTCCATGTAAGATTTTGTCCCTGGAAAAGATTTGGCGTCCAGGTGTATTATTATTCTCCTTAGCATATTATTATTATTATTATTATTATTATTATTATTATTATTTACTCTTATTATTATGTTGTTGCTAATATGATGTTGATGATGAAGAGGATGATAAAGTGATAATACTCTTGTGAGTGATGTCCGCCCGTCTGTCTCTCCGTCAGTAAGTGGCGCTTCTTTGGCTGTAGAGGGGAAGGCCTTAGTAATGGTACACTGAAATAATTAGCTTAAATTGAACCGAGCCATACCGAGGTGAACCAAGCAAAATTAAACCCAGTCGAGCTGTATGAAAGCAAACCAAGCCCGACCGAGTTGAACCAAGCCAAACTGAGCTGATTCGAGCCAAATCATGACATACCGAGATGAGTCAGGCCAGAACAAGCCGGACCGAATTGAATCAAGCCGAACCAAGCCAGACCGAGTTGAACCAAGCCAAACTGAGCTAAACCAAGTCAGATCAAGCCAAATCAAGTTAAACTAAGCCAGTCCAAACCAATCCGAGTTGAATCAAGCCAAACCAGGCCAAACGGAGTTGAACCAAGCCAAACCTAACCAGACAAGGCCAAACCGAGTTGAACCAAGCCAAACCGAGTTGAAACAGGCCAAACCGAGCCAAACGGAGTTGAATTAAGCCAGAACAAGCCAAACTGAGTTGAACGAAGCCAAATCATAAGAGACCAAACCAAATCAAGTTGGACCGAGGCAAAAGTGAGTAGAATCAAGCCAGACCAATTTAAACCGAGGTGAATCAAGCCAATCCAATTTTAAACCGAGGTGAATCAAGCCATACCAATTTAAACTGAGGTGAATCAAGCCAAACCAATTTAAACCGAGGTGAATCAAGCCAAACCAATTTAAACCGAGGTGAATCAAGCCAAACCCATTTAAACTGAGGTGAATCAAGCCAAACCAATTTAAACTGAGGTGAATCAAGCCAAACGAAGTCGATCTAAGGAAGACCAAGCCAAACTGAGTCCAGCCAAGCCAGACCGAGCCGAGCAGAGCCATACCGAGCGAGCCAAGCGGTACCATCCTCCTGCTGAGCTCATAACCGGCCAACATCTCGCGACAATGAGGCTCTCGCGAAGTGGCGGAGATCGCGAGTCCTTGTGCCGTGACAACCCCCTCCCCCCCATTTTCTCCACCCACCACCCTCACAACCCCCACCCTCACCAAGCCACCCCCCCACTGCCCCCACCATCCTCTCTTCACCCCTCTTGCAATATTACCTCCTGGCATGATAATCTGAGAGAGAGAGAGAGAGAGAGAGAGAGAGAGAGAGAGAGATTTGCCCTGAACTATAAGCACAACTTTGTAAACTCGATCACATACATGAAGTAAGCGGGAGGGAAGGAAGGAGGGAAGGGACGAGGGAAACAAGGAAAGAAGGAGGAAAGGAAGGAAGGAAGGATGGATGGAAGGAAGGAAGATTGAAATAAGCTGAGAGACAGGGGTTGACTGAACGGAGGGAAGGAAAGATTGATGAAAAAGTGAGAAAGATGAAAAACAATAAAGGAATCAGTGAATGTGTGAAAGGAGAGAAGCGGGGATGGATATCTGAATAAAAGAAAGAATAAATGAAAGGCGAGAAAAGGGAAGAACGAAAGAAAAGTAGAAAAGCAAAGAGAGAAGCATGGAAGAGAGGAGAGAATGAGGGAGAGTTTAGTGAAGAAGGACAGGAAGAAAGAAAAAGAATGAAGGAAGATAAGAATGGAGGAACAAAACGAGAAAAGAAGGAAGAAAGAGAAAGGAGGAGAGAAACAGGGAAGTAAGTAAGGAAAGGAAGATAGAAGGAATGAAAAAACGAAAGTATATGGAGAAAGGGAATAAGGAGAGAGGGAGAGAAGGGTGAAGGCCAAGGACGCAATAAATGTAAGAGGGAGGGAAGATACCAAGGAAAAGGAGAGTAATATGAAGAAAGGTAATAAGAATAAGAGAGGGAAATAAGGGAGAAAAGCAAGGACTCGATAAATACATATAAGAGGAAGGGAAGATATATAGGAAAGGAGAAGGATAATACGTTAGGAAAGTCGTGGCAAAACTTATTAGGGTACACGTATCAAAATTTAGTGAAAGGGGCACTCCCTTTGATCACACTAACACAGCAAGAGACGCAAAACACACACACACACACACACACACACACACACACACACACACACACACATGGTACACGTATCTAAAGTTAGTGATAGGGGCACTCCCTTTGATCACACTAACACAGCAAGAGACGCAAAACACACACACACACACACACACACACACACACATGGTACACGTATCAAAATTTAGTGATAGGGGCACTCCCTTTGATCACACTAACACAGCAAGAGACGCAAAACACACACACACACACACACACACACACACACACACACACACACACATGGTACACGTATCTAAAGTTAGTGATAGGGGCACTCCCTTTGATCACACTAACACAGCAAGAGACGCAAAACACACACACACACACACACACACACACACACACACACACACACACACACATGGTACACGTATCAAAATTTAGTGATAGGGGCACTCCCTTTGATCACACTAACACAGCAAGAGACGCAAAACACACACACACACACACACACACACACACACACACACACACACACACACACACACACATGGTACACGTATCTAAAGTTAGTGATAGGGGCACTCCCTTTGATCACACTAACACAGCAAGAGACGCAAAACACACACACACACACACACACACACACACACACACACACACACATGGTACACGTATCAAAATTTAGTGATAGGGGCACTCCCTTTGATCACACTAACACAGCAAGAGACGCAAAACACACACACACACACACACACACACACACACACACACACACACACATGGTACACGTATCTAAAGTTAGTGATAGGGGCACTCCCTTTGATCACACTAACTCAGCAAGAGACGCAAAACACACACACACACACACACACATGGTACACGTATCAAAATTTAGTGATAGGGGCACTCCCTTTGATCACACTAACACAGCAAGAGACGCAAAACACACACACACACACACACACACACACACACACACACACACATGGTACACGTATCTAAAGTTAGTGATAGGGGCACTCCCTTTGATCACACTAACACAGCAAGAGACGCAAAACACACACACACACACACACACACACACACACACACACACACACATGGTACACGTATCAAAATTTAGTGATAGGGGCACTCCCTTTGATCACACTAACACAGCAAGAGACGCAAAACACACACACACACACACACACACACACACACACACACACACACACACACACACACACACACACACATGGTACACGTATCTAAAGTTAGTGATAGGGGCACTCCCTTTGATCACACTAACACAGCAAGAGACGCAAAACACACACACACACACACATGGTACACGTATCAAAATTTAGTGATAGGGGCACTCCCTTTGATCACACTAACACAGCAAGAGACGCAAAACACACACACACACACACACACACACACACACACACACACACACACACACACACACATGGTACACGTATCTAAAGTTAGTGATAGGGGCACTCCCTTTGATCACACTAACACAACAAAAGACGCAAAACACACACACACACACACACACACACACACACACACACACACACACAGTGAGTGTAGGGTGAGGGAAGGGAGGAGGAGAGCTGTCAGCACGGGGAAAAGTGGAAGAGAGAAGAGGGAAGATTACCTGAAGAGGAAAGAAATAGATGAGAGTAGTAATAATAGAAAAAAAACTTTTGCTTGTATGAAACACACAATATATTATTCTCATGCAGGCGAAGTACGAATCGGAAAGGGATGTGTGTAGTGAGTGGTGTGCATATGAAAAAGAAAAAAAAAAGTTGCAGTGGTTGTGTGTCTGTGTGTGTGTGTGTCGGAGGCTGTATGTGGCATCTGTATGAATCATGAAGTGGCAGACACATGCCAGGACACACAACCAGCACCTCCTTTAACCCCTTTTAGTACGATGACGCCTTGTTTTGATCAGGCTGCCACCTTACTGTTTTGGACATCCGTTAAAAGACATCATGAAGACAAAATTTCAGACTTTCAGTTAGAGTGGTCGCTCGGAAACTGAATAAAATCGTCTGGTGGTGTAAAGAATTCATTTAAAAAAAAGGTAGGGATGTAGGCAAGAGTTAAATCTCCCCCTCGCCATGATTCGAAGCCACATCCAGATAATCTCGGGAGGCGAACGCGATATCCTCTGAGTCACCACGGCACTGAATTATGGTTTTGAAGATGGAAGAAATTGATATGTGCCTAATGTCTCAGGCCTATTTTTTTCTTAATATAATTGTATGCCTAACATCACAGCGCGTTTTTTTGTGGTTATTTTTATTTGCATTTTCTTTAGAAGTGGATTCCTTAGGCTAATTTAAAAAAAAAACAAAATGCAGTGCGACCCTTGAATTTCCCTGAGTACTTGTAAAATATTTCTCTCTTGTATTTTTTAAGATCTGTTCCCAGGTCCTGTCAGCATCATTTATCATAGTTGGACATGATGATGATATGATTATAGTTCTGATTTCATATTTTTCCATTTCCCCATTTCTGCATCGTACTCACCCTTTTCGATGCTGGTGATGTTAAAGCACGTATGACGATAATGATGATATATGACGTAAGAGAAGTCTATAGCATTGTATGGAAATAAATCGCTTAGGAGGAGGTGCCAGCCACGAGAAATGGACGGACAGACAGACGGGTTGACAGTAAGATGGACACAGGACTGACAGAAATCTGATTACGCTATCTGACCAAGTATGAGGGAGTGGCCGTGTGTGTGGGTGTGAGAGCGAGTGGAGGAAGGGTGGGAGTGTGTGAGGGAGTGGGACGTAAGTGAAAGATAGATACATTATAGGTAGATAGATATATGAATGAATGGATTACTGTCTGTCTATGTCTGTCTGTCTCTCTGTCTCCCTACCTGCCTACCTACCTACCTGTCTATCTATCTAGGCCTGTATCTTTCTATCTGTAACTGCCTACCTACCTTCCTACTTACCTGTCTAACTGTCTTTCAATCAGCCTGTCGTCATTTTATCTCTTTATACCGTATATACAGAGAGAGAGAGAGAGAGAATACGAAGTCATGTTACCTGTTGCTCTGTTTGTGGTGAGTGAAGGCTATTACTGTTGACGTGTGTGTGTGTGTGTGTGGGTGTGTGTGGGTGGGTGGGTGTGCTCGCTCCATTTTATTAGTTTTATCCTCTCTCTCTCTCTCTCTCTCTCTCTCTCTCTCTCTCCCCCCCTCCCCTCCCCTCCCCTCCCCTCCCCTCCCCTCCCCTCCCCTACTTTCCTGTGTTCCTCCCTACCACGATCTATTTCCCCCTTTGTTCTGTCTCCCTTCCTCCTCCTTCCACCCACCTTTCCCTCCCGCCCTTCATCCTTCCCTCCGTTCTTCCCTTCATATCGTCTTCCCCTCTCCCTGCTTTCCTCTTCTTCCTTCCGTTCGTCTCAATCTTTCATCTCCCTTCTTACTTTATTCCCGTCTTCATTACCCCCTCCTTCCCTCCCTCCATCACATCTTCTCTCCCTCCCTCCCTCCCTGCCTTCGTCTCTCCATTATTTCCTAATCTCCCAGCCATTGAGTGCTCCCTTTCTGTGGTCACTCTCCCTTTTACCATCTTCCATTTGTCTACCCTTGTTTCCTTCCTCCCCTCATCTCTCTCTCTCTCTCTCTCTCTCTCTCTCTCTCTCTCTCTCTCTCTCTCTCTCTCTCTCAGTGTTTCACCCTTTTCATATATACATTTGTGAGATAAAGAAAACGTATTATTGTTACCGTACCTTTAAAACCATGAAGAGTGGGTGGCTCGTATATATAAATAAATCTGTATAGCTTTCTCATCTTCCCGTAAATAATTAATAAATAAATAAATGCACCTATAAATTGGCGCTAAATAAACATACAGTTATTGAAGGTATGATATTTTTCTTTTTAGTCACAAATTTTTACACCTGAACGAAAAAGATCACACCTGTATTTTTCATTATTTTTTTACCATTTTTTGCCCTTCGATTTATTTTTATATTTTTGTTTTCATTAGTGTGTGTGTGTGTGTGTGCGTGTGTGTGTGTGTGTGTGTGTGTGTGTGTGTGTGTGCAGGGAATGAAGCGTACTGTGGTTTCTGTGGTAACGGGGGGGGGGGGTCACAGAATTACGCTATATTTATGGTACTCGTTGTGGTCTCTGCCTCCTTCCCCTCTGTCTGTTTTCTCTGTCGCTGTTTGCCCCTCTGTGTATGAGTGTGTGTGTATTTCCTTTTCTGTCTGTCTGTCTGTCTGTCTGTCTGTCTGTCTCTCTCTCTCTCTCTCTCTCTCTCTTGTTTACTGCCTGAGGATGTTCGCTTTATGAGACCCTTTGCTCCCCCTCTTTCTCTCCCTTCCTCCCTCTTTCTCTCCCTTCCTTTTGCTCTCTTTCTCTCTCCATTCCTCTGCGATTCTTTCTCCTCCTCCCTCTCTCATGCTTTACTTTCCTCCCCCTTTCTCTCCTTTCGTCCCTCTTTCTTTCCCTTCGTCCCTCTTTCTTTCCCGTCGTCCCTCTTTCCCTCCCTTCCTCCCTCTTTCTCTCCATTCCTTCATCTTTTTTTCCCTCTTTCTCTCCCTTCCTTCCCCTCTCACCCTTCTACGTCTTTCTCTTCTTCCTATCTCTCTCCCTTCCTCCATTTTCTCTTTCCAACATTTTTCTCTCCTTTCCTCCCTCGTTCTCCGTTCCTCCCTCTTTCAGTCCCGTCCTCCCTCTTCATCCTTCCCCCCCCTTTTTTTTTTTCATTTCTTCGCTCTGTTCTCTATTCCTCCTTTATTTCCGTTTCCTTCCTCATTGCTTCCGGGTTTCTTGCTTCATCTTTTCCTTCCTCCTCCTCCTGCTCCTCCTCCTCCTCCTCCTCCTCCAGTGTTGTTTTCTCCTTCTGTTATTCTCTTTTTGCTATCCATTTTTTTCATTTCGTCTTTTATGAGTCGAGGGGCGAGATGGAGGGGAGGAAAGGGAGAGGAAGGGAAGGTTAGGGAAGGAAAGGAAAGAAAGAGGAACGAAAATGAAAGGGAAGGAAAAGAAAGGAAAGGAAAGGAAAGGAAGAGAAAGAAAGGGAAGAAATAAGAAGGGAATAGAAAGGAGGAAAAGGAAAGGAGAGGGAGAGAAAGGAAAGAAAGGAAGGGAAGAGAAGGGGAGGAAGAGGAAGGGAAAAGAAGGGAGGGGAAGGGAAGAAGGCGGGGATAAGAAGGAAAAGGGTAACAAATAAGTAAATAACTTCAATCTCTCTCTCTCTTTCTCTCTCTCTATCTCTCTCCCCATCCACATACACTTGATTACACACACACACACACACACACACACACAAGAAAAGAGATCCGATAGAGTAGAAGAGTAATGGAAAGGAGGAAGCTACGAAGAAATAGAGAAGAAGGAATGACAGTAAGAAAAAATGAAAAGTAGAGAAGAATAAACGACAAGGGGAAGAGGAGAAAGGGAGAAGAAAAGAAGAAAGAAAGGAGTAAAATAAATAGAGATTGAGAGAGAGAGAGAGAGAGAGAGAGAGAGAGAGAGAAATAGGAAAGAAAATCTGGAATTAAAAGGGAAAGGGAGGAGTAAAGAAGATAGTGGTAAGGAAAAAAATATGAAATAGAGGAAAAGAAATGGAGAAGAGGCGATAAAGAAGAAAAAGAGGAAGTAAAGAAAACGAGGGAGGGGAAGAGGGTGGCCGTTTTCTGATAGTGGTGGTAATTACGTGCACCATAAACCATGTACATTTCATCTTAGCTGTACACCCCCCTTCTCTCTCTCTCTCTCTCTCTCTCTCTCTCTCTCTCTCTCTCTCTCTCTCTCATTTTCTTCTTTTGCGTCTTTGCATACCGTCCACCATCTCTTGTATCTTTGTCTGAGTCTCATCTTTCTCTATTTTCTGCCTTCTCTTTTCCTGCTCCTCCTCCTCCTCCTCCTCCTCCTCCTCCTCCTCTTCTCTTTCTCATTTTCTCTTTATTTCCAAACATCTCCTCGTACTTGCCCTTCCTCTCCCTTCCCATCCCTTTTTCGCCCCTCCTCATCTTCCTCTCTTCTATTTCCCTCCCCTCCATTCCCATGCCTTCCGTTCTTCATCATTCCCCTTTCTCCATTCATTCTTGTCTCTTTCACCTTTTCCTTTTCCTCCCCGTTTCTTTCCCCGCATTATTCTTCCTCCCTCCTCCCAGTTATCTCCCTTCCTTGCATCTTTCCTTGATATCTCTCCATTCCTTTTCCCTAGATCGTCTTCTTCCATCGCTCATACTCCCTTTTCCCTCTCACTCACCCCCCCCCACTTCTTTCTTCCCTTTCCCCTCCCCCTCGCCTCTTTTAATTGCTACATTACGTCCCTTGAGGTCCCTGCCCCCCCCCACCCCACCCAGCCTTCTCTCCCATTCCCTTTCTTCCCAAAAGTCATGTGGTGGGTAGAAGGGAAGGACAGACACAAGCGACAGACGCTGGAACAAAAGATAAATGATATGATAATGGTAATAGACAGTGTAAAGGCAAGAACGACACAAGGGCCAAGCGGTGAGTCAGAAGATAGCGTTAGTGGAGGTAGGCCAGGCATAAGGCACAGGCGGTGAAGCTGTGGATAGTAGTAGTAGTAGTAATAGTGGTGGTAATAGTAGTGGTAGTAGTCGTAGTAAAAGAAGAAGAAAAGGGTATGGTTTAGGATGATGGGACAGATGAAAGAAACGGTGAGAGGGAAGTCCAGTGGTAGTGCTAGTAGACGGAATTATGGTTGGATAGATACAAGGGGTTGATGTAGATGTCTGTCTGGACGAGCAAACCCATCAACCGCATGGAAGCCGCCACCCCTACAAGATTTTCCCATGCAGTAAGCCGATATTCCCTTGCGACTGACAGCGCCTCAGTACAGCGAGGCTCGGGGAATGGTGTGGAGGTTTGGTTCCTGAATGGACACCGCATTTGCATCTCCACCCAGTTAACAGGGTCACAATAGCAGGCTCCACTTCAACCCTTTAATTAGTTATATGGTTACCACCCGAGCTTTTTAATTGGTTTCTTGGTCTCCAGGAAACCATTAAGCTTGTCACTCAGTTTAGAGCCACCTGAAGTGGAAAGAAGAGTAATGAAAAGTGACAGGAAGAAAACGGAGAAGTAAGAGGAGAGGAGGGCAGACAGAGATAGAATGAAACAGGGGAAGGAAGAAGTAGGCAGCACTACATGATATGAGTGGATGATGAAATGAGTGGGTAGTAAATAATGATAACAGTAAATAGTAAATAATAGTACGGTAATAGGGGTAGGACATACAAGGCCTGGATGGTGAAACAAAAGGTAGTGGTGGCAGACGGTGGCATGGTGTAGGGTAGATATAAAACACAGACAGTGGAACAGAGAAGAGTGGATGTGGGCAGTGGTGTGTTTGGATAGATAAACGGCTCAGGCGGTGAAACGGAAAATAGTGGTTGTAGACCGTGGTATAGTAGGATAGCTACAAGGGACAGCAGGTGAAACAGAGGATACTGGTAGTGGATAGTGCATGTTTAGGTTACAGTAGGTGGCAGCGAGGACAGATACAGAGCACAGAAAGTGAAATAAAAGATAGTGGTATTCGTCACTGGTAAGGTTTCGTCTTCATGACTGAAGTGTTGCGGAGTGGCGTTTGCTTGTGAAAATCCAACCCACAAAACTTATTCGCAGTCAGTGGGCCTCGAACCCACTGTAGAGCGTCCCCCACAGTACCAAACCGACCGAGCCATCGAGTCGCCATGTCATCCCCTGTCTCATCCTTGCCTCACCCTCACTGCCCTTGCCCCTGTCTTTCTCCCCCTGCTGTCCCTTCTCTCCCTGCTTCCCTGTCTCCCTATTACCCCACCTATTCCTTCTTCCCTCTCTGCTTTTCACTCTATCCCCCCTTCTTCATCTCACCTCTCCCCCACCCTGTTTATTCTTCTTTCTCTCCACTCTCCCTTTCTCCATTCCCATTAACTCTCTACCGCCCATCTCCCCCCACCTCCTTCCTATCTCACCCTGAGCTCCCTTTCTCGTACCTCCCCCCTTTCTTTTACCTTCCTTTCCTCCACCTCCCCCTTCTTTTTATCTCCCCCTCCCCTCCCTCCCCCCTTCTTTTTATCTCCCCCTCCCCTACCTCCCCCCTTCTTTTTATCTCCCCCTCCCCTACCTCCTCCCTTCCTTTTATCTCCCTTTCCCCTACCTCCTGCCTCCCTCCTGCCCCGTCTAAGCCTCATTGCCCCGCGCTCAGAATCACAACCATAAATATATAATGTCATGTGAGGGCGGGAGAGGGGGGCTGGGGGGAGAGAAAGAGGGGAAAGGGAGGAGAGGGAGTGACAGAAAGGGAGGGTGAGGAGGAAGGGGAGATGGAGGGAGGGTCGTAGGGGGGGTTGAGGGAGAGGGAAAGAAGGCTAGAGGGGGAAATGGAAAGAGGGGAGAGGAAGAGAGACACGGGCTGGAGTGGGGAAGGGAGAGAGGAAGAGAGGTATGGAGAAAAGGAGGGTTAGGGAGAGGAGAGGGAGAGGGTGTGAGGGAGGGATGTCTAGACGTAGAAATGGGAGCGGGAGGGAGGAGGGGAGAGGATAAGGAGAGACGGGAGGGAGGGGAGGGAGAGGGGGAGGGAGTGGGGATAAGGAGCAGAAAGAGAGGAAGGGTGAAGGGATGGGAATAAAGGAAGAGTATGAAGGAAAACAAACAGCAGCAGATTTGTAGGTCTTCTGAGAAATTTGTAATAAGGTATGACTAAGGTGTCTGTCCCGTGAGTCTAAGACAAGGATAGTAAAGCAGAAGGCTCTTGAAGGAGAGAGAGAGAGAGAGAGAGAGAGAGAGAGAGAGAGAGAGACTAGGAAAGGAGAAGAGAAAGAGGGAGGAAAGGAGAGGTAGAGGGGGGGAAGGGAGAGAGAGAGAAAGAAAACAGGAAAGGGAGTGGGAGAGGGGGAGAGAGAAAAAGGGAGAAGAGTGTGTATGGAAGGAAAAGTTTTCTAAAGGAGGAAAGAGATTCGAAGATTGGGGAGTGAATGGAGGGAGGGAGGTGGAAGGGGGAGAAGGGGAGGTAAGAAGAAAAGAGAGAGAAATGGAGAGAGGGGAGGAGGGGAGGGTATGGAAGGAGGAAGAAGGGAGACGAGACTTAATGAAGGAAGGAAAGGAGGAGGAGGAGTAGGAGAAGGAAATGAAAAGGAGAATGAGATGAGGAAATGGTAGTAGTAGGAGGAGGAAGAGGAGGAGGAGGAGGAGGAGGAGGAAGAGGAGGAAGATAGCGCAAGCGCACAAAGGAAGAATATAGATTGAGAGTGAATAAATAAATAAATAAATGAAAGAGAGAGAGAGAGAGAGAGAGAGAGAGAGAGGAAGGGAGAGTGGATTAAGAAGATTATGTGATAGAAAAGGCGAAATGAAAAGGCAGATTTAATAAGAGAGGGGAGAAAGGTAAATAAAGGAGGAGATAGGAGAGATTACTGAATTAGAGGGCAAAGCAAGGGGAGAGAGACGAGGAGGGGAAGAGAGAGGAGAGAAGGAGGGAAAGAGAGGGGAGAAAGAGGGAAGAGACAGGGGAGGAGGAGAGGAAGAAAGAGAGGGGAGAAGGAGGAGGAGAAGAGAGAGTGGAGGAGGAGAAGAGGAAAGAGAGAGGAGAAGGAGGGGAAGAGAGAGGGAGAAAGAGGGAAAAGAGAGACGGAAGGAGAGGGGAGAAGAGAAAGGAGAAGGGGAAGAGAGAGTGGAGGAGGGGAGAAGAGGGATGGAGAAAGAGGATGCGATGTGGGAGAGAAGCTCTGGTAGGAAGGCAGTACAAAAGAGTTCAAAGGAATGCAAACATCATCCTTTCGAGGCGGTTTCATGTAAGGGAGGCTGTGACTGTGGTATCTGTTTTGTGAGTTTAAGACAAATATAACACAGAAAGGACTTGAGGACAGACTAATCCAAGTGGTGTTTAAATGTTTGTATTTTTTCATTGTCTACCACATCGTTGAGCATTTTGTTTGTTATGGTTGTTAAAAAAAAAGAAATAATTAATAGTTTCACGTATTTAATCATAGCAGTGTAATGAAAAGGAAATGCATATCTCCAGTTCCCAGGAAAAGTTTGCTAATAAGTTGTAGTATCTGTAGTGTGTGTGTGTGTGTGTGTGTGTGTGTGTGTGTGTGTGACCTGTTTTGAAGTATTTATGAACCTGCATATTTTCAAGGTGTTTGAAAATTGTATATACTTCAATTCCGTTGCATTCACCCTGGAAACTCCTTAGGTATTGTGATTTTATTTATGTTTTATTGTTTATTTTGCTGCTATCAAACTATTCCATTCAATTTAAAGTTCTCCGTCTTAGCAGGGAAAAAGAAGGCGCAGGAAATAATGCCTATCGACTGCACGAAGGACCATTAAGGCAGGTAATCCATTGCTAAGGTGTAGTTTTCCCTTAGATAACGACATGCAACCATCAGAGTTACGCCTAGGTCCCCAGTGGCACTGCTAAGTGAACAACAAGAAGGGGAACACTGATTCTTCCCCATTTAGTTCTTTACATATGAAGCTAACTCATTTATTGCATTATTTGATTCTTCCCAGTTTACAGTTTTACATATCAGGTTAATTCATTTATTGCATTATTTGGTTCTTTCGTATTTAGTGCATTACATAAGCCAACTCATTTTTTTTTCCATTATTTAGTAACCTGTATCCGCTGGTGTCATGATTTCAATTTATTTATTGTTAAAATCCCTAAATCTTCTTAGTATAATTTCCGAGTGGATTATATTGTTTGCAGTATACGTTCGGCAATAGAAATTCCAATATTCATGCCAACAACAACACTTCACATTTTCACGATGGAAAATTGAGTTATCGTGTTTAACTGAATAAATTGTCAACATTTCTCTGATGCAACCACCCTTGTTCTAGTGCATTTGCTTTGTTGTTGTTGTTGTTGTTGTTGCATTTGGGTCATCTGGACGTCAACCCGGTGGACTGCAGACTGATGT
>NC_136971.1:7315000-7410000 GCF_032717465.1 Coenobita brevimanus | reverse complement strand
CGTTGTTTTGTGTGATTTTATTGTTGTTTAGTTGTTTTTTCTCCACCAGCGAAGTTGGAGGAGGTTATGTATTCACCAGTGTTTGTATGTTTGTCCAGACGATATCTCCAAAAGTTCTCAATGAATTTCAATGAAATTTTGTGGAAGGATGGGTCATGGGCCAAGAAAAAATTGATTAAATATTTGGGCGGATCCGGATCACGGGTCATACCGCACAACATGTCCACAAGTTTCAATGAATTTCAATGAAATTTTGTGGAGTGGTGGGTCATGGGCCAAGAAAGACTTGATTAAATTTGGGGGCGGATCCGAATCCGGCATTGGCGGAGGTGTGCGCTCTCTGGGTACTTTCTGATTGTTTTTGTGACCACAGGCTTATCTGAAATGCGAACCCGGTAGACTGCAATCTGAAGTTGTGATTCTCTCGTAGTTCTCCATCTTCCTCTTGGTGGATGGGGAAGTAGTTGAGGTATGTTTGTTATACCAGGCACTTCAGCCGCCACTGTATATCGGTGCAACCACGTGAAGGCGTCCATCTGCACCACAGTAGGAAATAGAGAATGGAAAAGAATTAGTTGTAGAATATTGAAGTGAGAGTGTAAAAGATAAAGAAAATGTTTTGGATACAGCGAAAGGAAAGAGAAAAGCAAAACCAGGAGGAGGGGAGGAAGGGAAGGTAAAAATAAGTAATATATAGCAAAGAGAAGGAAATGGAGAATGTGAAGAAAGGTCAGAAAATAACGTGAAAGAGAAATACGAAAGAAAATGTAAATAAATATAAAGCATATCATCATCGTCGTCGTCGTCGTCATTTTCGTCATCATTATTACCATCATCATCAGAAGAAGAAATAAAATTACAATAAAGAGCATATTTGAATGAGGAAGAAAAACACGAGTATATGAAATGACTAAAAAAGGGAGATTAAAACACACACACACACACACACACACACACACACACACACACACACACACACACACACACACACACACACGCCAAACTAACTCCATAAATGTTTAAGGAAATAACCTCAATGCACAATAAACTCAATGTGTTTCTCCCGCGACTTTCCAACAGGTGGTCAAATCCTCATATTAGACGCTGCAAACATTCTAATCCCTTGCTTCCGTAAATATCCTGATTGGAAATTACTACTGGCTTATCAATGCGTACAGTGCTTGCCAGGGGTGGGGAGGGAAGGGGAGTAGGGGAGAGTGGACGAGGTGGGGTGAGGAGAGGGAGGGAGGGAGATGAGAGTGGAGGACGGGACGGGGGAGAGGACGGAAATGGGGTTTTGGAGGTTTTGTAGAGGTGGGAGGGGTGGTGGGGAGGAGGGAATGGTAACAGAGGGGAAGTTGGGGGGAAGGGGGGGGATCTGAGGGGAAGTTGGTGGAGAGAGAGGGGAAGGGGGGGGGATCTGAGGGGAGGCGAATCGGGAGAGAGAACGCTGGGGAAGGTTAATATGACGGGGAGGAAGAGGAGAAGGAGGGTGGGGAGAGGCTGGAAGAAGTTTGTGGGGGAGGAAAAGGTTTGAGGAAGGGGACTGGGGGGACTGGGGCAATAAATGAATAAATAAAACACGTCATCGGGTTGAAGTGGTGGTAGAAAAAAGGCCATTAGCTTTTGTTTGTCTCAGTAAGCCAGAAAATTGAGAGCAACGCGTGCTTATCCTGTTGTTGTTGTTGTTGTTGTTGTTGTTGGGAGAAACGTTCACTGCATCCAACAAAAGCACAGGAGAGAGAGAGAGAGAGAGAGAGAGAGAGAGAGAGAGAATTTGTATACATGGAGGCGTGCAAAGTATCTCTCTCTCTCTCTCTCTCTCTCTCTCTCTCTCTCTCTCCTAGATAATACACTACATAACCCCCCAAAAAAACAAATGTCAAATAACCAATAAATTTTAACCTTCGTTTCTTCATTGGATTTCTGTATTACGGATTTATACCCAATAACGCCGTGATGAGGCCTTTGAGAATTACAGGTGAAAGCTACGGTACTTCTTGACGGGAACGTGTTAAGAGTTTAGACCGTAATTCTTGCCTGACGGGAGTGCCATATGTCCCAGGAATACTGATGTTTTTAACTCACGAAAAGGGAAGTGTGTGTGTGTGTGTGTGTGTGTGTGTGTGTGTGTGTGTGTGTGTGTGAATACTAATGTTTTAAATCATGAAGAGGCGTGTGTGTGTGTGTGTGTGTGTGTGTGTGTGTGTGTGTGCGCGTGCAATATAATAATACTGATAGCTGTGAACTTATGTGACTAATTGCCCTTAATATCAGCTTCACTTATAAATTAATTTCTACCTTTCGTATGCCCCCAAATTTCCTTCAAACAGATCACAAAATGTACAGGTAAGATGTTTCTCTTTATTTTCCTGTATGGCGGATTACCGGAGGATCTGGGGGGTGAGGGAGAGCCTACTGATTTGCTTTCCTGTTAAACTTAAATATATGTAACTAATAAGTCTTTCGATTAATGTAAAGGTCGAATTGTTTGGGAAAAATGGTAAGGTCTGTGTGGCTTGTGTGTCTGTGTAACTGTAGCCCCCCCCTTCTCTCTCTCTCTCTCTCTCTCTCTCTCTCTCTCTCTCTCCAATTAACCCGTTCTTCGCTATTTCACACACCTTTTTATTTTCTTGCATTCATATTAACACCTGGTCTCGAAAAATCGTATAATAATAATAATAACAGAATGAAAAAATATATCGTTTCTTCATTTCAAAGTAATTGCTCTTCACTCTTGATAATTACAGTTAGATAATTGCCTTTGTAATTAGTGGAGGTCGTGGAGTGGGGTGAGTGGGGGTCGTGGAGTTTGGTGAGTGGGGGTCGTGGAGTTTGGTGAGTGGGGGTTGTGGAGTGGTGTGAGTGGGGGTCGTGGAGTGGGGTGAGTGGGGGTTGTGGAGTAGGGTGAGTGGGGTTTAGGAGTGGGGTGAGTGGGGATTGTGGAGTGGGGTGTTGGAGTTATGGAGTGGGATGATTGGGGTTGCGGAGTGTTGGAGTTGTGGAGTGGGGTTGTGGAGTGGGATGTTGGAGCTATGGAATGAGGTGTTGGAGTTGTGGAGTGGGGTGAGTTGGGTTGTGGAGTGGGAAGTTGGAGTGATGGAATGAGGTGTTGGAGTTGTGGAGTGGGGTGAGTGGGGGTTGTGGAGTGGGATGAGTGGGAGTTGAGGAGTTGGTGTGGAGGTGGTGGAGAGAGAGAGAGAGAGAGAGAGACTAAACCACCTGTACCCACTCATCATCCACTCACGTTATGTAGTGCTGCCTGCAGGTGATTCCACTCTGTGTGACAAACCAGTTATTTTTATAGCCCAGATAGCCATTAACGACGCTGGGTGGTAACCATATAAACAAATGGACTCACGATGGTGTAATAGCTTAAGGTTCTCTAAGTCGATGTGATCCATGAAAGTTTACGTCCAAGAGATGGCTGGGATTTACTAGGATTTGCCCTGGACCTCTAATCTGATGCGATAGTAAAGGAAGTGATGGTAGGTAGACAGGTAGATACAGAAGAAGCAACAGAGAAGTACAAAATAGGGAAGGAATACAGTAAGATACACGCTGATAATAATGGGGTACAGAAGGATACATACAGGATTCAGGGGTGGGAGGAGGAGGACTGAATGGAAGGATGGGGCGGCGGTGGTGGAGGTGTTCATTAGGAGAGTGGAGAGGTGTGTATGTGTAGGTGGAGGGTGTAGGAGAGTCGAGGGAGGGGTATAAGAGGCTGAGGGATACAAGAGGGAGGGTGGAGGGGTACTGATTGATAAGGGACGGGTGGAGGGAGAAGTAAAAGAAGGTGGAGGAGTTTAAAAGGGAAGGTGAAAGGGTACAGAAGGGAAGGTGGAGGGGTACAGATGATTAGGTGGAAGGGATGGGGTGGGTAGATTTATGTGGAGGGATACAGGAGGGAAGGTGGAGGGGTACAAATGGGTAGGTGGACAGTATGGGAGGGTGGAATGCGATGTCGTTCACAGGAGAGTACAAAGCTATAAACAAGTACAATTACACTTGTAACGAGTGAGGCAGATAGGTAGAGGGTGGTGGTGGGGGGATAGAGCAGGTTACATAAAAGAGTACAAGAGGAAGAGGAGGATACATAAAAGAGTAGCGATGCATTACACATGGATTAAATAGTGTACAGGTGCAGTGTGTAGTGAAGTGGATCCGGGTGGACAGGAGGCGCGTTTATTATTCATTGGAGTGTGTGTGGGGCTCTGACTCTGATATATGAGGACACCCTAATGCCTATTTCATTCTCTTATTATATTACACTCACCCTCGCCTCGCCTCACCCACGCCTCACCTCGCTTACCGCATCACCTAGGGAGAGGGCACGGCTTTTTATCTCCTCTCCTGAGATGTGTTTGATGTTCAGGTCACCTTCCTTGCAGGTAATGGTATTTAACTCTGTTAAACGGTACTTTTTAAATGTTGAAATGTCATTTTTAAAAATTTTGAACTCCATTGATCTGTCAGTATATCATTCTTTCATTAAAATAATCTGGAGATAGGAAAAATTTATTGTTAATTTTTATGGCAGTCGCAGAAATCAGCACATCACAACCAGGGAAGACTTACCTCTTCGGTAAAGAGGAAATTCCTGTGTAATTTTGTTCACTGTTAGATTTACAGTATTTGTTCAACGAGGGGGAGGAACTGGCCTTGGATTAGGGCATTTTACTGTACATAAGTGAACGTTTAAGTTAATGATGTTCATTTTAGTATAGGTCATTGTTTATTCTGTAACTTGAACAGGATATTACGAATTGGTTCAGCAGCTAATATAGAATCTTAGTTATTTGTCTTTGTTACGCATCTAATCATCATAATTTTCACATGTTACTTGTTTGGCGTTGGATATAGGGAAAATATAGTAAACTGTGGGCGGCGTAGGTGGTAGCATCACTCTGTTCCTTTTCCTTGCTGTGGGGAAACGTCTGTGTTGCATTCAGGCTAAAGCAAGAGGGTTTGGTGTAGCAAAGGGGGAACTTGGCTGGCTCTTAGTGGGCGAAGTAGTGTCTCGAGTAAGTTCCCTTGCTGTGGGTACACTTTGGTGCCTTATTCAGATTTACACCAGACGACTGTGTTAACCTGATGGAAATCCTGGCAGTCAGTGGATTTAGGTAGTTTATAGACTAACCATTTCGTCAGTATCAGTGCACTTCCTTTTACTTTCTTTCCCTTCTCTCTTCCTTCTTCCTTCCCTTCCCTTCCATTCCTTTTTCTCCCAGTCCCCTCTGTTTCATTCCTTCTTTCTTTACTTCCTGCACCCCCCCCCTCTTTCTTCCTTCTCCTTGTCTTTTTGCTGCATCTACAGGGGCTACCTAATCCAGTATGTGTTTCTATGTCTCACACACGTGATCACCGACTGAGTCACTGTACCATTTTGAAGGATGAAATGTGGCAAATTGCAACCGTAGAATTTTATGAACGTAACCCTATCACTTTCATCGATTTGTGCCGCTACCAGAGGGGCGCATATGGTGTATGTCAGAGGTGCGTGTGGTGTGTCTCTTTGGGTGTGTCTGAAAGGTGCGCCAAAAGAAAAATGACACGTTTTGGAATGTATAGGGTTGGTGAATGCGGTTGGGTTGGGTGCGACTATTAGAGGTGTCCCTTGTCATGTTCTCTTCCGTCGTTCTCCTTCCTCTGTCTTTCTTTTTCCATTCTTCCCTCTCTCTTTCAGGATCTGTCTCCCAGTAGTTCTAATTCTTTCCTCCCATCCCTGCCTCTCTTTTATTTCCATCTTTCCTTTTTCACTTACGCCTCCTTTCCTTTCTCCTCTTCCCTCCATCTTTCTCATTAACTCTCTCTTGCTTCCTTCTTCTCGCCCTTCCCCTTATTCCCTCCCTCTTGTTACACTCATTCTCTCTTCCTGTCATCTGATTTAACCCCTGACTCTCTTCTCTCTCTCTCTCTCTCTCTCTCTGTCTCTCTCTGGTATTTCACGCAAACTTTCAACCTCTTTCTTCTCTCCCTATCCCTTTTTTCTCTCTTCCACTTTACTCCCGTCACACCTTCCTCTCCCTCCTCTTCTCCCTATTTCTCTCACCTTCTCCTTCTTCAGCACGCCTTTTCACCTGCTGTCCCGTTTCTTTTCTTCTTACAATCATCTCTCCTCACCTTTTCTCCAATTTTCTATCCCTTCTCTCTTCTCTTCCTTTCCTTTACTCTCTCTTTTATTTCAGCCTCTCGTATTTTTATTCTCCTCTCTTCTCCTCTCCCTTCTTTCCTCATCTCTCTTCTTCTTTCCCGTCTCTTCGTTCTTACTCTTTCTCATCTCTATCATTTTTTTTTTCTCTTCCTCAAACTGTATTAAACCTTTCATCTCCACTCGTCCATATTCACCACGCTCTCTCTCTCTCTCTCTCTCTCTCTCTCTCTCTCTCTCCAGTAGCCATCAAAGACCAATACCAGGAGAGAGAGAGAGAGAGAGAGAGAGAGAGAGAGAGAGAGATGAAGAATTAAATAAACAATGAAGGACAATGAAGTGACCAAAAATGTGTGTATGTATATATGTATGAGAGAGAGAGAGAGAGAGAGAGAGAGAGAGAGAGAGAGAGCTGCGGACTGTTACATGTGATCGACAGCTAATCGCGAGGCAACTCATATCCTGTTCGTTCCTCTCATAATGAGTTTGTGAGGCCACCGGCGCAGGGGAGGGGAGGGGGGAGATGGGGAGATTGAATGGAGAGAGGGAGGGAAAGGGGGAGAAAGGAATGGGCTGAGAGGGGAGAAAGGAAAGGACTGAGAGGGGAGAAAGGAAAGGACCGAGAGGGGAGAAAGGAAAGGACTGAGAGGGGAGAAAGGAAAGGACTGAGAGGGGAGGAAGTATGGAAAAAAGAAGGAATGAAAGAAGGCAGAAAGGAAAGAAGCAAAGGGAGGGAGGGAGGGAGGAAGGAAGGAAGGAAAGGAGAGAGAGTGAAGATAGAAAGGGTTTAGGGAGAGAATAAGGAAAGGAGGGTGTGGAGGGAGTGAAAGGGGGTAGATGATGGATGGAAAGGGTGGAAATGCTGAATGGAGAGGGAGTGTAGAAAGTGGAGTAGGGAGGATAGTGGACGGAGGGAGAGATGAGGGAAGGGAGGGAGGGAAAAAAGTAAAGATGGAAGGCAGGAGAGATTTAAGGAGGTAACGAGGAGGAGGAAGAGATGAGACAGGAAGAGAGGAGTGGGCGAAGTGAAGGGGAAGGAGTGGAGAGGATGAATAAAAGAGGAGGTTGAGAGAGAGAGAGAGAGAGAGAGAGAGAGAGAGAGAGAGAGAGAGAGAGAGAGTGTTGGAGGGAAGAGAGATGGACAGGGGGGAGGGAAGGAGAGAGGGTGGGTAGGAGGGAGGGATAGAGGGGGCAGGGGTGTGGAGGGGAGGGAGGGATAGAGGGAGCAGGGGTGTGGAGGGGAGGGAGGGATAGAGGGGGCAGGGGTGTGGAGGGGAGGAGAGGAAGGGTAATTCTCCACCTCATTCTCCATCCCATTCTGTGTCACTCAGGCTGTTCCTCTCTCTTTATTTGCACCTGTCTGTCCTTCTGTCTGCCTACGTTTCTGTGTCTGTCTGTCTCTCTGTCCGTTTGGTAGTCTCGGTCTGTCTATATTTGTTTGCTTAGTTTGTATGTTTGTATGTGTGTATGTATGTATGTATGTATGTATGTATATTTGGTTGTCTGCCTGTGTACGGATTGGTACTTTTTTTTTTTTTTTTTTAGTCGGTGTATGTCAGTCAGCTTTTCTGTGTGCCTGTCATCATCATCATCATCATCATCATCATCATCATCTTCAGCGGTAATATTGTCCACTAAACCTCAGTCACTTAAACAATGCTGACATTCATTATCTTTATTCTTTGCTTCCTCCAGACGATTTTCCTCTGCTTAAGAGAACGCCAGCAGTGGAGGGATTAATGAGGCCTGTGTCTAACCCCTCCAATTCAGAAATAAACCTAGTAAAGCCCTTTGGAGTTAGCGAGGTAAAAATTTATATATTAGAAGACGTCCACGGATTCAAGGGGTTGGCTTTACTTTCACGCATCAGTAATTTAGTTCCAAGGGACTCATTTGTTGCCCCTGTTGTGTGTGTGTGTGTGTGTGTGTGTGTGTGTGTGTGTGTGTGTGTGTGAACTAGTCTGGTTTTTGTTCACTCCTCATTCCTTTTCTGTCTTCCCTACGTATTTCTGCTTCTTATTCTCTGTTGTTCACTTTTCGCATTTCTCTCTCTCTCTCTCTCTCTCTCTCTCTCTCTCTCTCTCTCTCGATATAGCGTGAGCATAGCTCATTTCACCTCCCTCACCCCCCACTTCCCTCCTTCCCTCCCATGTCTCCTGCTTTCCTCCTCTCTCCTCCCTCTCTATTCCTTCCTTCTCACTTCTGCTTTCCTCAAACCTTCCCTTACTCCTTACCTTCCTCACCCTTTCCCTCCCTTCTCTGTACCGTCCGTTCCTACCTTCCCTCCTTCACCTGAAAGAGTTTGTAGTGGCAAATGTAGGAGTCAGCAACAGCACTCGAGAAGGAAGAAGCGTACAAACTGAGCTCGTACAAGCCCCCGCCCATCAGGCAGTCACAAATAATAGTGAATCAGTATCTTCCTCACCCAGCGATTCAGTACGTTCCTCGCCAAGCGAAGTCCCCTTTACTATGGTAAGAAATGGCGCAAAACCCGGAAAAGATACGAGGAAGCATCTTCCCATAACTACGTATAATCGCTACCAGATCCTTGCCGAAGCGGTTAATGAGACAGAAGAAACAAGGCTTATTGGGGACTCTATTGTACGCAGTCAGCTGGAGGAATTTTGTGGACGCGCCCCCATCAGCAGAAAGAGGTACTGTTATCCAGGAGGTGGACTATGTGATATCACAGAAGCCTGCAATGAGGTCACAAAAGACGCAAATGATCAAACTCTATACGTTATCCATGTTGGTACAAATGATCGGAAGCGCAATAGATCAGAGGAATTGCTAGCAAAGTATCATGAAATGATCAAACGATTCAAAACTAAGTCCACTAATGTGATAATATCTGGTATACTCCCAAGGATCAAGGCAGAAAATAGTTTCTATGATAAGGCCTTCAGCACAAATAACCGGCTCAAATCTCTCTGCACGCAAGAGGGAGTCGACTTTGTCAATCTGTGGGACCAGTTTTACGAGCAACATACTCTATTCCAGAAAGATGGTCTCCATTTGAACTCAGTAGGAGCGGCACGGCTAGGTAGACTTCTACACGATAAAGTCGCCCTTTTCAGATCAAAAAACGCGGCACGTCCAGGAACAGTAACCTTAACGTAAATACCCACAAAGTCAGATCACCAACTGTTCGGAACGGAATTAGAGTCTGCTATGCTAACGCACGTAGTCTACGTAACAAGTTTGAGGATTTAGAATCTCTAATTTACCTAGAAAATTATGACATCATTGGCATCACAGAGTCCTGGATTAACACATCTGACCGTGACTTTCTAGCGGAATACTCACTAACAGGGTACAATATTTTCAGCTGTGAGCGACCACATCGAGCTGGTGGCGGTGTTTTACTATATGTGAAAACTAGTCTCCATCCCCTTGTGCTATCCAAACCCAGTATTACCAACATAGATGCCAGTTATGTTCAGCTAAGTATTAATTCACACAAAATAAATATATGTCTCATCTATCGTCCTCCAGCACAGTCAACTGAGACAGATGAAAAACTTTATGATCAAATTGCGGAAATTTGTTGTCAAGAGGATAGCGTAATTTTTGGAGACTTTAATCTACCGGTAACAAAGTGGGGTGAACCACTGACGGCACACTCAGGACAAGAGCTTTATACGAATCTTCAAGAAAGCGCCCTTTCCCAACATGTAGAATACCCAACGAGAGGAAACAATATCCTAGACATCATCTTGACTACAAATGATAACCTAGTCAACAACGTTGAAATAGGACCTGAATTTAGTTCCAGTGATCATCGAATTATACAGTTTAATATTACTACTGAAAAAGTAAAAGAAATGGAGAGCAAAGAAAAGGTCCCAGATTATCGTAGAGCTAATTTCAACAGGCTCAGAGCGCTACTTGCAACTGCAGATTGGAATCAAATGTCTGAAACCGATGACATAAACCAAGCATGGGAAATATTCACCGAAAAATTTAATGAAGTGGTAAAGTCATGTGTGCCACTACGTAACAGACGTCCAGCTGGAAATAGTAAACCAAAGTGGTGGTCCAGTGAAATAAAAAGTAACTTAATAGCCAAAAAACAGGCATACCATAAATATAAAGCTACACAAAATAATGATGATAAATTACAGTATGATAATCTACGCCGCATATCGAAAAGACTTATTAAACAAAGCAAAAGAGCACTGGAGATCCACATTGCTAATACGTGCAAATCAAATCCTAAAGAATTTTACAGTTACATTAGAAAGAAAAAGGTTATGACTACATCAATAGGTCCTCTAGAAACAAACAATGGCAAACACACTGAAAATGAGGTCGAAATGGCAAACATTCTTAACGATTACTTTGCGTCTGTTTTTACAGTAGAAAACACCACCAGAAACCTACTGTTACCCACAAACCAAGTAAATAGCACAGTCCTTAGTAACTATGCTATCCATAATAATGATATCCTTTCAGCCATAAATAGTACGGACATAAACAAAACCCCTGGCCCCGATAAAATATCACCGAGAATTCTCAAAGAAGCAAAACATGAGTTACTGCTGCCACTCTCTGTCTTATTCAATAAATCATTAAGTACTGGGAAAGTTCCACACGAATGGAAACTAGCAAATGTAACACCAATTTTCAAAAAAGGAAATGAGTTGCACCCAGGAAATTACAGACCAATCAGCTTAACATCAGCAGTGTGCAAGTTAATGGAAAAAATCATAAAAGATAAAATAGTTAATTATCTAGAAGAAAATAATATAATTAAAGACTCGCAACATGGATTCAGACATCGTCGTTCATGCTTAACTAACTTACTGGACTTCTTCCATGATGTTTACAGATCATATGATGACTCAAGAGCAGTAGATATAATTTACCTCGACATTCAGAAAGCATTTGACACTGTCCCTCACAAGCGTCTCATGAGAAAAATAGAAGCACATGGAAAAAAAGGAAAGACGCAAAAATGGTTACAAGACTGGCTGTCAGACCGAAAACAGCGAGTTGTGATAAACGGAAAGGAATCCAATTGGCGTAATGTGATCAGCGGCGTTCCCCAAGGCTCAGTACTTGGACCGATACTTTTTATTATTTATATAAATGACATTGATGAGGGTCTAAATTGTAAAGTATCCAAATTTGCAGATGATACTAAAATAACCAGTATAGTCACTTCAAAATTACAGTGGCAGCAGTTACAAAATGACCTTAATACTTTAGCAAGCTGGGCAGAAAAATGGCAAATGAAATTCAACACAGAAAAATGTAAAGTACTTCATATTGGAAGTAACAATGTCCATGCAAATTACAAAATGAACAATATTCAGTTATCAAGTACAGACAGTGAAAAGGATCTTGGTGTGATATCAAATGACCTAAAACCAAGCAAGCAGTGTACCGATGCGGTTAAAATTGCAAACAAGCTAGTGGGTTTTATTGGAAGAACTTTCGAGTTTAAATTGGAAAAAGTCATACTTGCCTTGTACAACTCGCTAGTGCGCCCCCATCTTGAGTATTGTGTGCAATTCTGGTCTCCGTACTACAGAAAGGACATTGAAAAATTAGAGAAAATTCAGCGAAGAATCACAAAAATGATACCACGACTTAGAAACAAACCATATGAGGAATGCCTTGAAGAACTTAAATTATTTAGCCTAACGAAGCGCAGGTTAAGAGGGGACCTTATTGAAGTTTTTAAAATCATGAAGGGATATGACAACTTAGACATGAATAAATATTTTGATATAGACCGGTCGAGTCAAACCAGAAGTAATGGCTGCAAAATCATGGGAAAGCGATTCCAATCCCACGAAGCAAAATACTTCTTCTTTAACAGAGTTGTAAATATCTGAAACAGATTACCCTCAGATACCGTGAACAGTATCTCAATTGAGACATTCAAAAACAAATTAGACAAGTATTTGCACGAAAATCCTCAGCTGACTCTTTTTCTGTCTGAATAACTTGCTTTTATAGCTACAGTACATGTAAGTTCATGCCCCATTAGTCTACAAGACACCCCGTAAACAATGTACCCGTACATAGTGTTGCGTCACGATATTATACATTTTCAATTTATTCGGTGCTAACAAAGCAATATAAGCACAGATTAGGATCTGCACAGATAACCCTGAGTTAACGGTCACCACTCTTACTTTCGACCTGTGATGGGCTGTGGATCACTGAGGGTCCATGTTAGTCAAGTGACCACCATCGGGATTTTTTTAATGTACCAGGGGTCACTGCTTCAGGATGAAACTTGTGTACTTGTCCCATATGGGAGAGTTCCCTGTCTCAGTGGAGTGAACGGAGCTAGGGCCTGATTGACTGCTGCCTACCTTAAAAGCGCCAGGCAAGGCTGCCGCACCACCTCTAAACATCCACACTGTGCAGTCCCCTCGTGTCTACAGGACACCCTGTAAACTTAACATAGCATCACGTCACGTCATTATACGTTTTTCGATTTACCCAAAGCAAATGAGGTAATATACAGTAAGCACAGATTAGGATCTGCACAGATAACCTTGAGTTAACGGTCACTACTTTTACTTTCGACCTGTGATGGGATGTGGATCACTGAGGGTCCCTGTTAGTCAAGTGACCACCATCGGGATTTTTTTTAATGTACCAGGGGTCACTGCTTCAGGATGAAACTTGTGTACTTGTCCCACATGGGAGAGTTCCTTGTCTCAGTGGAGTGAACGGAGCTAGGGCCTGATTGACTGCTGCCTACCTAAAAAGCGCCAGGGAAGGTTGCCGCACCACCCCTAAACATCCACTCTGTGCATTGCACATCCACACTGTGCAGTCCCCTTTTATCTAAGACACCCGTCCTATATACTTTTCAATCTCCCCAGTGCAAAGAAAGCAATATAAGCACAGATTAGGATCTGCACAGATAACCCTGAGTTAACGGTCACCACTCTTACTTTCGACCTGTGATGGGCTGTGGATCACTGAGGGTCCATGTTAGTCAAGTGACCACCATCGGGATTTTTTTAATGTTCCAGGGGTCACTGCTTCAGGATGAAACTTGTGTACTTGTCCCATATGGGAGAGTTCCCTGTCTCAGTGGAGTGAACGGAGCTAGGGCCTGATTGACTGCTGCCTACCTTAAAAGCGCCAGGCAAGGCTGCCGCACCACCCCTAAACATCCACACTGTGCAGTCCCCTCGTGTCTACAGGACACCCTGTAAACTTAATATAGCGTCACGTCACGTCATTATACGTTTTTCGATTTACCCAAAGCAAATGAGGTAATATACAGTAAGCACAGATTAGGATCTGCACAGATAACCCTGAGTTAACGGTCACTACTTTTACTTTCGACCTGTGATGGGATGTGGATCACTGAGGGTCCCTGTTAGTCAAGTGACCACCATCGGGATTTTTTTTAATGTACCAGGGGTCACTGCTTCAGGATGAAACTTGTGTACTTGTCCCACATGGGAGAGTTCCTTGTCTCAGTGGAGCAAACGGAGCTAGGGCCTGATTGACTGCTGCCTACTTTAAAAGCGCCAGGCAAGGCTGCTGCACCACCCCTAAACATCCACACTGTGCAGTGTGTAGCTTCCACGTTATGTCCACAGACTTCCCATTAACTCAATGTAACCGGTTTATAATGTCATGCCGTAACTATTATTTTATTTGTTTACTTTCTCTTTCAGGTTACTCTATCGGGTAGCTTATAGATAAAGTATTATAGAATGTGACTTTTCCTTTCCAGTGTTTCCTATAAAATTTCCATGTCAGTTTTTCCATGCTGCATGGTGGTTTTTCTCACTTTTTCCTGGAGGGTTTGGTGGTGGGGGGAGCCTTCTTGCTTTACTATCCTTATCCTTCAACATGTAGAGTTAGATCTTGTAGTCATAGTTTTCTCTAACAAGCAGCCTCGAAAGGACCATAAGGTCTGTTGCTGTTTGCTTTCCTGTGTAATCCCCCCTTTCTCTACCTTTCTTCTCCCTCACTCTCCTCTCGCTGCCCTGACCCTCCCTCTCACCCTCACCCTCTCTCTCTTCCCTATTTCCTACCCTCTCTCCAGATTGCCCTCCCTCTCCCCCCCCCCTTCCCTCCCATCATGTAGCCATTCGTCACACCTCATTCTCTCTCCATTCCCTCCAACCTCCCCTCTTCCCTTCCCCTTTCGCCTCCCCTCTCCCCTTCCCCTCCCAACTACCCTTTTCATATCCCTTTCCACCTTTCCTCTACTCTCTCTCTCTCTCTCTCTCTCTCTCTCTCAACATGGAGCCAGCAAGAGGTCGACACGTTTGATGAATAAAGTTAATCTCGATGTGTCACTAACATTTGCAACTTGGATTACTTTCAGATGGTTTTTATTGCTTAGCTTCGCCTTGCTTATTTTTGCTTTGTTGGCCCAGTCTCCTTTGCTTATTTTTGCTTGATTGGCCCCTTCAGCACGATTACGTCTCTTGGATCTCCCGGGGAAAACAGAGGTAGTGTGGTTTTAGAGGCATTTGTGTGTGTGTGTGTGTGTGTGTGTGTGGTGCTGTCCCCTCATCAGTTGTACAGTCGTAGTCAATAATTCTGGGGTGCCAACTCATATCTTTAAACACCAACCACCTGTCATATTACCGCTGGATAGGGAGGCTGTCATCTCGTTGGGATTTGACAGGAGGGTATAGACGAACTTTTGACATCGCCTGTACAGTCATTTGCACTTCCTACAGGGTGTTTAAAAGTCTCTTAGGCAGGAGAATGGAGGTGTGGCAGCCTGATTGATGAAGGAGGGGGGAGGGGGGGCTACTGAAGGCCACATCTAATCCCTCAAGGTCGATATGTCCGTGATGAATAAATCGAAATAAATAAATCTTGAATAAAGGAATTAGTAAACCAGACACCCCCGTACTGAAGTGGTTTATCCAGTGACCACTAAATATGAAGTTCTGTTATTTTCATTATATAGACTTTTTTTTTTTTTTTTTTTTTTTAAATGCTTCCTCGTTTTATGTTTCTGAATTTTACCTATAACTGCCTCAGCCTCGGGTCGATCTCGCGTTCCTCTGGCCAGCAGCCCAGTCCTCCACACCCCCTGACCACCACCACCTCCCCCATTTACATTACCTTATTGTTGAGAGTTGCGCTTTTAGTTCCCTTCTCTCCTCCTAGCTCCTTCCCCTCCCCTCCTGTTCCTCCCTCCCCCTCCTTCCCTCGTCCATCCCTTCCCTTCCTTCCCCTCTTCTCCCCTCCCCTCCTCTCCCCTCCCCTGTTTACACTCTGGATCCAGTGGGGTGAATTTTCCTGGTATCCTTTTAATCGGGTCTTTTCCTCGTTAATTCGGACGCGAGAGAGAGAGAGAGAGAGAGAGAGAGAGAGAGAGAGAGAGAGAGAGAGAGAGAGAGAATGGGAAGGGGAAAGGTAATGGATAAAGAGGGAAGTTTAAGGAACGGAGAGGGAGTGGGAAAGAGTGAGGACTTTAGGAGGAAAGAGTGAGAGAAAGAAATACGAGGAAGGGGGTAAGGGAAGGGAAGGGAGGAGGAGGAGAAAGGAGGGGGAAACGGTCAAGGAGGAAGGTGAGAGGAGGCGAAAGAGTAGAGAAAGAGTGATGAGAGCGTAGGAGAGGTGGAGAGGAGGAGGGATGGGGGTGAAGGGAGGGGGGAGGAGGGATTGGAGGGGAGAAGGGGGACTGTTTTAAATGTGAGGCCCTAGTGTTTATCGAGTTAGTGGTGGAGGGGAGGGGGAGAGGGAAGAGGGGAAGGGGAAAGGGATAGGAGAGTGGGGGGAGAGGGAAGATGGGAAGGGGAAAGGGAAAGGGAGGGGGAATACGGAAGGCAAGAGTGGTAGGAGACTGAGAGGAGAGAATGAAGGACGGAGAGAGGAGAGGAAAAAGTGAAAATGGGAAGGAAAGAAGGGAAAGGAGAGGGAGGAAGTGAAAAATAGGGAGAGGAGAGGACACTGGGAGGGATTAAGAGACGGAGGGACACTGAGGGGAGAGGGAAGTGAGAGGGATGACGGGAGGAGAGAGAGAGAGAGAGAAAGAAAGAAAGAAAGAGAACCAACCTGAAACCAAGACTCGTATTGTCGTCGGGTAATGAAGCTCCCTAACACCTCTTTCTCAGTGATTTATTTTTAGACAGGTTAACATCCTTGTGTTCGGTAATCATTCAGAATATGTCGATGTTAGAAGGATTTATATAGCACAGAAGTAGACAGTAAGATGTAATAAGCAAAATAAATCACCTAGGAAATATCGTTAGGGAAGAAGACAATATTATTAGATGACTTGGAGAGACGAGCAGTGACATTAAATTGATCATATATATTTTTTAACATTATAGTCTTCTTTTTTTTTTGGCTTCCTTATTTAACCCCTTCAATACGGTGTCATCTTTTACAGGTTATTTTTTTCAACCTGGGCACGTGTTTAATTAGGTTGGGGGCAGGTGTAGCGTTCATTAACCCCTTCAGAACGAGAGGCTTTTTCTGAGGTGAGCAAAGCGTCTGGAGTTATTGAGAATATAATAAAGAAAAAAACCGGAGTGAGAGGTAAAGGTGCTGCTCACAATTTTGGTGACCGGGTTAGTGAATAAAGAAAGAAAGAAAATGAGAAAGGAGATTTTGCAGAGGAACAACTAAGATTTAATAGATGCCTGAGAGAGAGAGAGAGAGAGAGAGAGAGAGAGAGAGAGAGAGAGGTTGCATTTAAGTCTCAATTCTCAGGCTTCATTATCGGTTCTGTAGAGCTTACCCTTCCTCTCCCCCCCCACCACATCCATCCCTCCCCCTCCCCCTTTTCCCCCCACCACATCCCTTCCCCTCCCCCCCCTTCCCTTTGCCTCCTCCTCCCCCTCTTCGTCTTCTTCTTCCTTTCTTCCGTCACTCTATTCCACTTATTTCCTTCTGTCGTCTTCCTCCCTTCTCCCTTCTCTGTCCTCATTTTCCACACTAATCCTCCCTTTGTTCCCTCCTCCCCTCCCCTCCCTTTATCTATCTGTCTTTCCCCTACAGTTTTCTTTTTCCATCGTTCTGTCTCCCTCTTTCCCACTTATCTCTTCATTTTACTCCCCTCTCCCCTTTCTCTTCGTTGTCCCTCTCATTTCCTTCCTCTCTTCCTTCTTTCCTTCCTTCGTTCCTTCCTTCCTTCTCTTGGTCTCCTTCCTGCTATGCTATCCTTGTCTTTGATTCCTAGAATAGTTAAATCACTTTTCCCTGCCCCGTAACAAATAACCTTCTTTGTCGTTGGTACTTCCTGCCTTCCCTCCTTCCTTCCTTCTTTCTCCTTCCATCCTTCCATTCTCCCCACTTCCCCTCCTTCTCTCCTTCCATTCTTCCTTTCTTTCTCCCTGCCCATTTCCCCTTTCTGTCCGCCTCCCATTAATTCTTCGTTTCTTTCTTTATCTCACCTCATCTCCCTCTATTCCCTCCCTCCTTCATTCCTTCTTTCTTTCCTTCATTCCTTCCCACTTCCCGTTTCCCATCTACCTTTCGTCTTTTTATAATTACAGTCTCTCTCTCTCTCTCTCTCTTTCTCTTTCTCTCTCTCACACTCATATAATTATCGGCCTAACAGTTTTCTTCCTTTCCCTCTCCTCTGCTCTCTTCCATTCCATCTGTCCCATTCCTCACTCTCTCTCACTCTTACCTTTTTCCTCTCTTCTCCCCTCCCTAATCCCCTCCCTCCCTCCCTCCCTCTTCAGTACCTTTCATTTCCCCTCCCTTCCCAGTCCCCATCATCTGCCATCCTTTCCTCTCTCCCCACTTCCTCTCGCCACCCTCTCTCCCTCCCTCCCTTCTCAGTCTCCTCTTCCTTCTATATCTCCCCACTCCCTTTCCTCTTCCCCGCCTCCTCTCGCAAACCTCTTCTCCCCTTCCATGCCTTTGCCACTCCCACCCACATTCTCTCTTGCTTCCCCCTCCCCCCAGTTGTCTCCCCATTCCTCCACTCCCCACCCTACCTCTCCCTGCCATTCCTATCTCACTCCACCCTCCCTGCCCATCCTCCCTCATTCCATCCTCCCTTCCCATCCCCTCTTTCTCCCTCACTCCACCCTCCCTCCCCTTCCTCCCCACCTCCCCTTTCTCCCTCACTCCAGTCTCCCTACCCATCCTCCTTCACCTACACACTTCCTCCCTTCCTCTCCCTTCTCCCTCACTCCCACCCACATCCTCACTTCCTGCCCTCCCCCACCTCCCCCTCCCGCGATTTCACGCTGTGTGTCTCCATTACAAGGATTCGAACTGCTGCCCCACTCATTTACCCGCCCGCTGGAAAGGAGGGGGGAGGGGAGGAGGGGGAGAAGGAGGGGGGGAGCAGAGCAGGAGGAGGGGGGAGGAAGTTGATGTTTTTAGGGTTGCTGAGTGGGCAGTGGTGGTGGTGGTGGTGGTGATGATAATGGTGGTGGTGGTGGTGGTGGTGATAATGGTGATGATAATGGTGGTGGTGGTGGTGGTGGTGATGATGATGGTGGTGATGATAATGGTGGTGGTGGTGGTGTTGGTAGTGATAATGATGGTGGTGGTGATAATGGTGGTGGTGTTGGTGGTGATAATGATGGTGGTGATGGTAGTGATAATGATGGTGGTGATAATGATGGTGGTGGTGTTGGTGATAATGATGGTGGTGATGGTGGTGATATTGGTGGTGGTGATGTTGGTGGCGATAAGATGTTGGTGATCATGGTGATGATGATGATTGTGACAGCTATAATAATAATCATGATCGTTTGGGAAAAATAATAATTATGGTGATGTTGTGGTGATGATGATATGATTTAATGGCAGTAATGATGGTGATGATTTCCAATTTTCGATGATGCAAATGATGGTGTCTGTGATGGTGATGGTAATGATGGTGTTAATGACCGTACTGATGATGACTTTGGTGATGTTAGTGATGGTGATGGGGGAGGAAAGAGGAAATGAAGGTGAAACGGGATGGGGAAAACCAGGGATTGAAAGTTAGTGATAAAAAAATGCTTGAAAAGGGGAGAGGTAAGGAAGAGCGGGGAAATGGGGAAAGGAAAGGAAGAGGTGAGGGTGGGACGGGAGAAGAAGAGGGAAGGGGAAGAAGAGGAAGGGAGGTAAAGAGGAAGGGCAGAGGGGAAAGGAGGGGAGAAGGAAGTGTGGGGGAAAGAGGAAGAGGGGACGGGAGGGGGAGAGGGGAGAGGAGGAGCAGAAGGGAGGTAATTGAAGGGGGGAGAAGGTAAGATTGACGTGGCGTGTGGGAGAGGTTGTTAGTATAAGAGTGGGAGGGGCGGGGGTGGAAGCAGGGGTGAGGGGTGAAGTTGAGAGGGGGAGAATGAGGTGGAGTGGGATGGCTTGAGTGGACTAGAGTGATGTTAGGTGGGGTGGAGTAAGGGAGGGAAACAGTGGAGAATAGGGTTTGGTGGAGGAGGGGTGAAGTGGAGTGGAGCGGGGTGGTGATGGACACAGAGGGAGAGTGGAGTGGAGTGAGCAAGTAGGGTGGAGAGAGGACGGTAATGGAAAAGGGGAACATAATGCAGAGAGAGAGAGAGAGAGAGAACCACAAAACGACGGAGAAATAAATATAGAGGAGTGGTTTTGAGTGGAGAAGAATAGTGGCAGCAAAAGGTGGAGAGTGCGGTGGAGTAATGCAGTGTGGAGGAGAGTGGGTTAGAGTATGCATAAATGGACTTCGGTAATAGGGGAAGGATTTAAAATTGTTCTGCGCTATTTTATCCTTGTTTTCTGTATTAGTCCATCTGGTAGGTGGGGCGCTTACTATCCACTCACTTGATGTAGTTTTACTTTCAACCATTTAGACTGTGACAAGCCAAATAGTTTCCTGTAACCCCGGAATCAGTTTGCTACGTTGGGTAGTAACTATAGCAGTGACGCCTGGTGGTCTAGTGGGTAAAGGCGCTGCAACTGGATGGGGCCCTAATGTTCACAGTCGAGGGAATGGTTGCGATGTATTACTCAGATAATGCCTCTCAGGGACGTGTGAGGTTGGTCACTCTTGCCTTAAATGTTGGAACGGAGGAGCCTTGACCTGGGTCCCTACGCTCATGATGGACAACAACAACATTAATGATAATAGCAAAAAAAAAAAAAAAAAAAAAAAACCGGGGTGGTTGATATATAGGCAGATATTATTGTTTTCCGTTTTTTGCTAATTATTAGATTTCTTTGTTTTCTTGCATTTACTTCTTTTTACGTGTTTTTACCAATTCGCATTTTTCGTAATTTCCAGTTTCTCTATTCCGCATGTTCTGTATGTTCGTACTTTTCATATTCTCCGTACGGTTATTTATATTTATGATCTTCATTATATAACGGGTACTGTTTGTATTTCCTTAGCTTCTCTCGTTTTTCTTCTTGCTTCCAAACACTTGCCAAATTGGGTGTTGTTCCTTCATTTCTTCAGTGTTAACTTCACACTCGGTACATTTGTTCCTTTGACAGCTACAAAAAGACACCATTGGCACTTTTTAATAGAGGGATTTTAAAGGGTTTATGGAGTCTCAGATCATCCTATACACATACGTGAAATGAGGCAACACGAATCCGTAGAGTGTATCAACTTCTGCGACGAGGTCTTTGAGTATTAGAGGTCTGTTTACTTATTTATTTATTTATTTGGGGAATGTTGGCACTCTTTAATGTTGTGGATTTCCATATTTTACTTATTATTCGGTATTCCCTCAGTTTTTTTTTTCTTTTTCATCAAAATCACCACATTTCATATTTCCAGCGCTTATCCTTACCTTACGTAACCTCTCCTTATCACTTTAAAGCTCACTTCACCTCATCTCACCGCATCTCACCTCACATCACATTACACCTCTTCACGTCGTTTCAGATTACCTCTCTTCACCTTGCCCTCTCCTCACCGCACGTCATCTCTCTTCACTTCTCTTCACATAACATTGTTATCTCATCTCACATGACCTCTCCTTCACCTCACAACACTTCACCTCGCGTCTTCTCAAGCTGAAGGAGTTAAAACAGAGTGATAAGGCGTTGACAAAGGTCCGGTCCTGTTATACTGTACAGTATATGCTTTGTAATGAAACGTCAGAGCGCGCGCGCGCGCGCACACGCACACGCACACACACACACACACACACACACACACACACACACACACACACACACACACACACACACACACACACACGTATCTTCTCCCTTACATGTCTGCCCCCCCTTTGCCCCAAGAGACCAGGAACAGCGTCTACCGATAGCCAAAATAAAATGTACAGCAGCAGATTCGCAGCTAAAAAGAAAAAAAAAAAAAATAGGTCAGAGTTTTAAGCAAAGGTCAGCAAGTCTGTAATGATGTATTAACACGGTAATCAAGTCCTGGAATAAAAGAAAAAATAGTCGCTTGTGTTACTACGCTCTTTTATTTCGTGACGTATTGACACTGCTCTGCCTAGTCTGAGTGGGACCTGTCATTGTATTTCGAAATAGTTTTACTGTTCTCTGGTACTTTCGACGTGTAAAGTATATAGCACACACACACACACACACACACACACACACACACACACACACATGCAGTATATATAATGATGGGAGACTGACACGTAGCAACATAATCACTGAGCTAGACATTTAATGGGGGTACGTGGGGATGAGGTGATAAGGGGGAGGGGGAAAGTAAGGAGGTTGGGGTATGGAAGTGCCATGGAGTACAAAGGAGCACAAGAGACACCAGGAGCATCACACCTTGGCCTGTATTCTCGTCGGTGAAGGAAGCTCATTAACACCTCTTCCTTACCGATTTATTTTTGGATACGGCTATGCGGCTGGGTAATATAGTCCTACACGTTATTTAAGCCGAGTTTAGTGGTATTAGAATGACTTAGGTAAACAGAGGTGGGAGGCAATGTGTATCAAGCAAAATAAACCACTTAGGAAGAGGTTTTAGGGAGCTTCCTTAACCGGCGATAATGCAGGCGCCAGTAGTTCTTTGGAGGCTTTGGTTCATTATTTATTCAGGGAGGTGAGAGAGAGAGAGAGAGAGAGAGAGAGAGAGAGAGAGAGAGAGAAATAATAGTCACGCAGGTCCGGCTTTTTCACCTAACAACGGTGCTCTTCAGGTAATCACGGGACCACTAATTGTGATGAATACGCCCGCAGTGTGGTGCTGTGGTGGGGGATGGTGTGTGGCGAAGTGGTGTGGTGGTGTGGAGGTGGTTCGAGGTGAAGTGGTGTGGTGCTGGTGATGTGGTGATGTCAGTGAAATGGTGTATGTGTGGGGTTGGGGGATGGTTTAAGATGAAGTTGTATGGTGTTGTGGAAAATAGATGTGTGTGTGTGTGTGTGTGTGTGTGTGTGTGTCTAATCCTTCCTTTTTCATGGTTGTGAATGATAAATTACTATGGTATGGAGTGTTGGAATGAATGTAGTAATATTAGTGATCGAGCTGTTGCATGTAAGGAGTGATGAATGACAGTATATCGGTCATGTGGTAATGAGTATATTTGTAGCTGTGATAGTGTGGTTATGTAGAGGTAGTGGTAATGTATGATGGGGGTAATGGTGAATGATCTGTATTCCAATATCTGAAAGTATTGATATTCTTGGTGCTTCACTTCAAGTACCCACAGTTAGCATTCTCACGCCAGATCACTTGGTAAAACCGCCCCAGAGAAACTTGGATTATTGTGCAGAATTCGTAACTTCTTCACGGACGAGCAGGTAGCAATATATGTAAGAGTGATGTGCGCTGTCAGCTCGAATGTTGCTCACCCTTGTGGAGTGGGATGTGGAGAAGTTGCACAGGAATAACTGGACAAAGACCAGACCGAAGGTATAAGAATAATTAATAACCCTGCTGATACAAATAAACCACCTCCTTTACAAGTAAGATGGAATGATGCCACCCATGCGTTATTTTACAGATACTGTTACGGCAAATGCTCAGACGAAGTTGCATCTATTGTGCCACCTCTCCATACCTTCCCCAGTGCTACACGGGCATCTGGTAGCGCTCATGACTAGACTGTCACGCTGCCGTATTGCAGAACTTCTCATTGTCAGAATTCCTTTTTTCCCCGAACTGCATCTCTTTGGAACTCACATCCCCAGATTAGTTCCCCCCAACTTTAACCTACAGCAGCTCTAGTCCAATTGTTTTTATTTATTTATTTATTTTTCGAACACGCAGTCTGGTGTATGGATTATATTTTTTATTTGTTTTTCCCTCCTCTGTTCATCTTCTGTAAAAAAAAAAAAAAAAAATGAAGGTGTTTATTGTGCAGATAAAACAGTTTCGGACCGACTTGGACCCTCTTCAGGTATATTCAGAGACGGAACGTGAACGTTTGTGTATACGGAGGTGGAGAGAGAGAGAGAGAGAGAGAGAGATTATGGCTATTTTCCTCAGCTGTACAGTTTCGGTCATAAATCCTCAGTTTTTGTGGGACTGGGAACTGATGCAGCGTGACTCGACCCCGTTGCATTGTTGTTGATTAGTTTAGCATGAGATATCGCGTTTAAGTTCTGACACGGTTACGAGATTGTGTTAAGGACCTCTTGACTGCAGTTTATATCATCATCATCATCATCATCATCATTTTCATCAATAGCACAGTCATCATCATCATCATTAGCACAGATATTATCATATCATCATTATCATCATCATCATCATCCAATTTTTTTTTATGGGGGAGTGGAGAGATCGATGCACAAATAGTAGCCTAAGATATTTTAATAGAAACAATAATTGACCAACCTCACTAGCACGTTCATCATCATCATCATCATCATCATCATATTTTTTTTTCATTGAATGGGGGAGTGGAGAGAGGGATGCACCAATAGGAAGATATTTTAATGGAAACAGTAATTGACTGTAGCTCGACACTATAAAAAGCGCAGATCCCGCCGAAGTGATGTGAAGAGTAGGTGTTTTCTCTGTACTCAGGAACTCTTTTATGCAAATTAGACCATTACGGAACTGACTAATCTTAAACTGCCAGCATCTCATTCCCAAACTGGACTCAGCTGCGACAAGCAAAACTTTTCCACCATTTTTTTTTCTCTCGTTTTAGCGTCCCAGTTTTTTACAATTCCTTTCGTTCGTTGGTGTGATTTTTTTTATTTTGATTCTCGGTATGTCCAGATGATTTTGACTCTGCTTAAGGAAAACGTCTTGTAGTGAAGGGGTTAACGAAGGCTGAGTCAGACACCCTTCCCCCCAGGTTCTAAAAGTCTCTCACTGACAGTAAAGTTGTTTGAGGGGAGCCAGAATCATGTAAAATAAATAGATAAAAAAATATATAAAAAAATCATCACCTTTCCTTATTTTATCCTTCTTGTTTTCAGGCGATTTTATTTTTAAGATGGACGATTAGAGCTGGAGGGATTAGTTAAGAATTTAGCTACGGGGCTCTCCTGAACTGAATAAAATCGTCTGGCAGCAGCAGAAATGAAATTGAAAAAGACGTCACCGTATTGAAGGGTTTAATTGCCTATCGCTTAGTGTGTGTGTGTGTGTGTGTGTGTCATTTCTCTGTGTCTGTCTTCCTGTTTGTCTGTCTGTCACTTTTTCCTCTGTCTGTTGGTCCGTCTCATTCCTTTTTCTGTCTATCCACCTCACCCATTCCTACGTGTCTGTCCTCCTCTCTCTTCTGGCTGACCTTTTACGTAAAAATCCGTGACGTATACTGTAAACCCCATTCTCTGTAGGTTAGCAGCTGTTGACCTTATGTAGATCAGGCGCAGAGATGAAGGTCACGGGTCAAAGAATAAGGTCACTGATGAAAATAAATACCTACAGTGGGCGGTTGTGCTGGAGATATTATAATTCTTTGTATCCCTAGACGATTTTAATTAACAGAGACACCTTTAAAGGTAGAAGGAGTTACCATTTTATAGGGAGTCTCAGAAGAATCCAAGAAGTAATAGAGATTCTTTAAATAAATCTTCAAAATAATGGTGATCTTGGGAATTAACAGCATCATACATGGATTTTTTTTTCCCTTTGTGGTGACTTTCAAATTTCTTTTCTTTTTTTTATTAGCGAAAGTTGTATCAGGTTGTCTTTGAAGCACTGAACTCGAATTATTTTGTAAATATACTAAATCTGTTTAAGTGAATCATTTTTTTTTTTTTTTTCGGGAGGGGGGGTGGGAATTTTCATGTTACCTCCTTCCTCTTCCTAATCTCATCTCGCTTGTTCTACTTTTCTTTCACTCCCCCCCCATTCTCTCCCTCTCTCTCTCTCTCTCTCACACACACACACACACACACACACACACACACACACACACACACACACACACACCTCCATTTATTTCTTTTGTCCACTTTATATTTTTCGTCTCCCCATCCTTCCCCTTACTCACCTATCTTTTATCCAGCCCTCCTCGTCCCTCGTCTTAGTCATCTCTCTTTTTTCCTCAGTTCCCTCCTTCTCCCATCTTCCTCTCTTGCTCTCTTCCCCTTCTTGCTGTATTTATAATTCAGTCTTTTCCTTCTTATTACCTCCGGCAGGGAGGTTAGGTTTTACTCGGCGTTTTTTGGTTTGTTTGTATGTCTGTTTGTTTGTCTGTCTCTTAGCACGATTACTCAAAAGTTAAGAACGGATTTTGATGAAACTTTGTAGAAGGGTGGGCCAAGGGCCAAGGAAGAAATTATTAAATTTAGGGACTGATCCGGATCCGGATCCGGAGTATCGTGCACAGTATCTCCAAAAGTTCGCAATGAAATTCATTGAAATTTTGTGGAAAAGTGGGTCATGGACCAAGAAAAAATTGATTAAATTTTGGGACGGATCCGGATCCTGACCCATTTTAATGGTAATGGCATTGGCGGAGGTATACACTGTCTGAGCGCTTTCAAGTTTCTTTTTAATTCAGCCTTTCCCTTCTCTTTCTTCCTTCCCCCCCCCCTCTCTCTCTCTTAATCCAATCTTCCTCTTTCTCTCTTCTCATTCTCCCGTGTGTCACTTCTGTGTTTCCACTTTTTCCTCCTGTTTACACTTTTTCCTCCAGTTTACACTTTTTCCTCCAGTTTAAAATTTTTTCCTCCAGTTTAGAATTGTTTCCTCCAGTTTACACTTCTCCCCTCCAGTTTACACTTTTTCCTCCAGTTTAGAATTTTTTCCTCCAGTTTAGAATTGTTTCCTCCAGTTTAGAATTGTTTCCTCCAGTTTACACTTCTTCCCTCCAGTTTACACTTTTCCTCCAGTTTACACTTTTCCTCCAGTTTACACTTTTCCTCCAGTTTACACTTTTCCTCCAGTTTACACTTTTTTCCTCCAGTTTACACTTTTTTCCTCCAGTTTACACTTTTCTCCTCCAGTTTACACTTTTTTCCTCCAGTTTACACTTTTTCCTCCAGTTGACACTTTTTTCCTCCAGTTTACACTTTTTTCCTCCAGTTTACTGCTTTTTTCCTCCAGTTTACACTTTTTTCCGTCAGTTTACACTTTTTTCCTCCAGTTTACACTTTTTTCCGTCAGTTTACACTTTTTCCCTCCAGTTTACACTTTTTCCCTCCAGTTTACACTTTTTCCCTCCAGTTTACACTCTTTCCCTCCAGTTTACACTTTTTCCCTCCAGTTTACACTTTTTCCCTCCAGTTTACACTCTTTCCCTCCAGTTTACACTTTTTCCCTCCAGTTTACACTTTTTTCTCCAATTTACCCCTTTTATTTCCATTCACACTTTTTTTTTCTCTCCAGTTTACCTATTTTTTCTTTCTCCATCATACACTTTTTTCTTTTATGTCTTCCTCCTCTCACCCCCCACTGTCACCTCCCCATTTTCACTTTTTCCCCCAATTCGACCTTTTTTTTCTCCAATTTACAGTGTTGTTTTATCTCCCTTCTTCCCTCCCCCTCCTCATCCTTTCCCCTGTTGCATCTCTTGTTTTACACCTTCTTATCCACTCCCTTCCCCCACTGTAATAGCCAGACACTAGAACCAAGCAGTTCAAAGCAAAATGAATTGACTCATTAACTCGCCCCCTTCCCTCCCCTCCCTTCCCCTGCCCTCCCTTTCCTCCTCCCCCCCTCCTGCCACCTTCTCCCTTCTCTCTGCCTGTCCTGGCCCTCCCTCCCTGACTACCACACACACACACACACACACACACACACACACACACACACACACACACACACACTTCTGTCCTTTGAGCAAATTATCGCAAAACACAGAGCAGGCAAGTGTTTAGTCACGAGAGGTGCCAAGAATGACTGAAATTGCCCAGGGATTCCGACGGACAGGTGAGGTGCTGTGTTGGACGGTAATTGTTGGGGGGGATGGAGGGGGCAGGGGGGGAGTAAGGGTGAGGGGGAGGGTTGGAGGGGGGAGCAAGGGTGAGAGGGAGGGTTGGAGGGGGGAGTAAGGGTGAGTGGGAGGGTTGGAATGGGGTGATGGTAATAGGGGTGAGGGGAAGGGGTGGAGTAGGGTGATGATTGTAGGGGTGAGGGTGAGGGAAGAAATGGGGGAGGCGGGAGTGGGGACGAGGCTGAAGGGATGGGGAGATTGGAGGTGGGACATAGAGTGGGGGTAGTAGTGGTATGAAGGTGGGGATGGAAAAGGGGGGGTGGTCAAGAGTTGGTGGGGATGGAAGAGGGGGTCAAGAGTTGGGTGGAGGTGTGAGATGTGGATTTAGGAGGAAGGAGGGGGAGGGAGAGGCTGAGACGTTGTTCAGAAAACCGTCCTGAGGGTTTATTGGTAGGCTTTCTGTAACCTCGGACCCTTTAAGGTTTCCCAAGGGCTTATGAAATCGTCTGGCGGTGTTAGTCGTCTCCTGAGATTTATGTGTTAAGCTTAAAAATTATGCTGTAGTGTATGAAGTTGATTATTATTATTATTTTTATTTTTCACCCTTACAACAACCGAACACGTCATTACAAGAGTGGCCATCAAGGCGAATTTTTTTTTACAATGATATCCTACTACCATTGAATCTTGTTTGGCGTAAAAGGTGCTTGACCATTTACATGAGGTCTTTTTTTATTTTCTTCGTAGTACCACCAGACTTTTTTTCTTCTTTAGGTTAGGGTAGACTAGAAAAGGTTAGCAATTGCGTTCCTCCCCTCACAACTGGACATCCTTGTTAAATTGAACCAAATATTTTTGTAGCACGAAAAATATATAATAAATAAAAGGCAGCCAGGTTGTGACGTGCCTAACTACCCCATCAATCCAATGACCTATTGTACGTTTTATTTACAACTTGTTTACATTTTTATTTACAATTTATTCTTTTTAACACTCGATGACTTTATTAAGCTTTGGAAGCTCTGTTTGTGAAGCTGGTAATGGAGGCTGTGTCTAACCCGCTCAACTAGGAAAGCGTCTTTTAAGCTGAAATAAGCCCTCTGAACGTAGCAAGAAAAAAACGAAACGCGTCATTGGAGTGAAGGGTTAAGCTCCGTAGTGAATACTTGTCCAGGTGTGTGTCTGTGTGTGTGTGTGTGTGTGTGTGCATTGGTTTAAGGAGGCACCTGAGGGAATTCACCTAATTTTCGGTAAAGGAGCGATGTCGAGAGAGAGGAAGTTTGTCTTTACTGTTGTACTAAGAGGCCAGGTTTATGGGAATGTCGCGTGCTTAGTTTATTGATGCTGTTATTGGCCCGTATTCCCTAGCACCTCTTCAATAGCGATTTATTTTTGAAAGTGGCTGGGTAATATCCTTTTGTACGTTATTTATGCAGAGTATGGCGATGGTTGAAGGATTTATAGAACACAGAATAGGACAGTAAGGTGTAATCAGCAATATAAATCGCTTAGGAAAAGGTGTTAGTGAGCTTACAGTATATTTATCTAGGGTTATATTTGTTTTGTTTTCTTCCGACGGAACTGTGTCACTCCCACGGCTTAAAGATGCCGTGTTGTGGTGACGTGAAATTCAATGCCGTTTAGTTATGAGGTAGAAATGAGTCTCCTTAGTTACTGATTGAAAGGACCCTACAATCTGACAGTACTTGGCCGTCAACCGAGCAGACTTGGGTTAGGGATCAGTCTCAGGTTAAAGTAGACGCGGTAGTGTTGAAGTAGACGCGGTACGGTAATGTTGAAGTAGACGTCGTAATGTTAAAGTAGACGCGGTAGTGTTAAAATAGACGCGGTAGTGAGAGGTAACATAATCCCGCCTTTTCAAGAAGTCGTATGTACAAGCTGAATATTTTAGTTTTATGTTAACCAAAAAAAAAAAAGGGGGGGGGAGTATGCAAAACATGATTTTTCTTTTTCCTCCTCCTCTTTCCTTCCCTCTCTCCTTTCTTTCTTTTTTTCTTTTTTTTTTTTTTTTTGAAGGAAAATATGATCTGCGAGGCGCCATAACTTACGGTACGAATTTCTTCTTAATTACGCTACCTTGAGAAAATACATGAACTACAAGGAGGCGCAAGTGAGACAAATTTCATCCCAGGTTTACGAAAATGATTATGAAAATGATTATGAACTACGGTGAAAGACATGTCCGTATCGGAGTTCATCTTAAGTGATCAAAAAGAACTTACGAAGATTTCTTATGTTCATCTCAAGGTCCTTCCAACACCTACTGCAGCGTGTTAAAAATGTTTGTTGCGAAGATTTTACGTGTCGTCTTCTGTAGGGTAATGCTAGTGTGTCAGAAATGTTCTTAGGAAAATGTTGAGAGAGAGAGAGAGAGAGAGAGAGAGAGAGAGAGAGAGAGTTACGGTAATGTTTGGTGCTTGTGACCCTCAAACAACGTATTCGCGAGTGAGGCAGCGATTAGGTAACGCTATATGCGCTACGTCACGAGAGAGAGAGAGAGAGAGAGAGAGTAGAGTACTGTTAGATAACACTATATGCTGTGTTATAAATAGGTAACACTATGCTGTGCTATAAATATGGGTACTGATTACAACCCTCTGGAGAGAGAGAGAGAGAGAGAGAGAGAGAGAGAGTTTTTTTAGTTCCCATTTCATACTCCTTCTTCCCGATGTATGTGTGGGGTTAATGATGATACTAATAATGACACCTTAGAAAGAACTGTTTGTGTGTGTATTAGTGATGGATGCTATGGCGATTTCCTCATTCCGTGTCTGTGTAATTATTGGTGTAAGTGATGATGATGATGATGATGATGGTTACCTGTCCTCGAGGAATGAGTGAATGGTAGTGAAGTACAAGGGTGGGCGAGGAAGGCAAAAGTGTTCTCGATTGACTGGGTGTGAATGGGAAACGAGACAGACTTCCCTCCAAATGTTTCTTTCGATCGAGTCCCGGAGTGTCTGAGTGATTATCTAGCGGCGGTGGCATTTTGCGGTGTGACAGGGAAGCTCTTTGTGTCAGCGGTGTGGAGATTGAGGGAAGGAAGTGGAGTAATAGAGTTGTGAATAGAATCGAGTGCGGAACTACGTGGGATAAGAGCTGGAGGAATAAGTTTAAAAATGTGTTGGCATTGTGAAAGTCTGCTTAGTTATTTATGTTGTGTTATTCCGTATCTCTCTCTTTCTTCACATCCCTCCGTACGTAGCTATTTATGTCTATAACTGTCTGCTTGTCTGTCTGTCGGGATATCTGTGTTTCTCTTTATCTATACTGTATATCTTTGTCTTATTGTCTTTGTTAGCCAGTCTGTCCGTGTTTACATCCTTCTCTGTCTATCTGTTTACATCTATCAGTCAGTCTGCCAATCTGTGTATATCTATCAGTCAGTCTATCTATTTATATCTATCAGTCAGTCTGTTTATCTGCTGTGTATATAACTCTCTCTCTCTCCGGCTGTACATAGCGCTGCCATAGTCAACTTGAAGCCTTAAAAAAATAGTGAACGCTTGATATAGGTATGATAAATATAATACTGTATATCCCGTGTTATAATTTGATAACATGAACAGGTTTTACTCTTCAGCTCCTTCAGTCCGATGAGGTATTTTTATTTTTTACAAACACCAGACGGTTTCCTTCAGTGTAGGAGAGACCTTTATGTGAAGGGGATTAGCGGAGGCAATATCTAACCCCTCAATGTCGAGAAGTCTGGTTTAAGTATGAAGGTTTAGAGGTAACAAGAATAAATGATAAAATAGGTAATCAGATGCATTGGTTTAAGGAGGCCAAAAGATAAACACATTAGCTTAGAGATACATGTTAGGCAGTATTGGAATCGCGGCGTAATTTCGAGTCCATGCAAACTGAACCCAAAGCAGCAACAGAAACTTTATATGAAGTTAGTTTCAGTACTTAGAAAAAAAATACAGCACAGGCAAAAAAAAAAAATAATAATAAAGGATACGTTAAGCCAAATCAGGAACCTGCAAATTTAAACCAGCTATAATCCATTCCAAAAGCTCCAAGCGTGGTGTACTCGGGTAGATAGGTCAATATTACCACTCCATCACACGTTATGAAGACACAAATCATCCTGAGTTATGGTCTCTAATGTTCCTAGTTCTCGACCTTGGATGGAACAAAAGTAATTAAGCTTAAAATATATCATGTTAAAATCCGAAACACTCGTTGGAGATCATCAGTTAGTTTGACCTTCGAAAAGAACATGAAAATGGGAGTTATATTTTTCAGTCTAAATTCAAGTCCCACATAATGGTAACCCATCTTCGATTCCATCCTGACATACCATTCAGAGTACCAACAGGAGCCCAGAACATAGATAAAAATTTTGATCCCTGATAAGAGAAGCGGAAAAGTCAAAACTCGTTGAAAATATATGATAATCAAAAGTTGAAGCCGACATTTTGACATCCCAGCTTTAGATCCATTTCGAAATCCCCGTCTGAAGCTCTGAACATAATATAATCGGGTTGATAATTCGGCATGCCCACTCCATCACGGTTTACAGAGGCGTGATTCCCTAGGAGTTTTTGTCATTCAGGTTATAAGTTGCAGTCCTAAAAAGACAGTAAGGAGTTGAACATAAATGTTAAGCAAAATCCCCCCCAAACACAGTCAGCAGTATAAATTTCATCCCCCTCAAAAAAAAAAAAAAAAAAAAAAAAAAAAAAAAGGATAGACCGGAGAAAAACATGTATCCTAAACAGTTCAAAGCCGGAAAACAATGTATACTAAACAATTCAAAGCCGGAAAAAAGGGTATGCCAAACAATTCAAAGTCAACACATTGAAAACGCTGCTCTGAATCAACCCCCAAACGCCGTCCAAACTTACTGAAGCCAGGTGTAAGTTTTAGTGCATCAGAGACCGAAAATTAAAAACCCTGTGAAGTAAATAGTGGATGTAATTGCCAAACAAAATCCAGAGCCCGCAAATTGACAAACCCAGCTTCGAATCCAACCCGAAGCGCCATTCCGAAGCTCCGAACATAAATATAATCGGGTAGATAGTTCAATATAGGCACTCCATCACGGGTTACGGAGACATAAATCACGATGAGTTATTGTCATTAAAGTTGGCTGGCACCTGTGTGATATCGCAGCTGAAAATCCACTGGGGTATTATGTTGGTGTGGGTTTGGTGGCGGGGTGGCATGCGGGGGTGAGGGAGGGAAGGAGAGGGTAGGGAAGGTTGGGTTGCGTGAGGGGGCTTGGATGAAGGGGTTTTGTGTGTGTGTGTGTGTGTGTGTGTGTGTGTGTGTGTGTGTTTGCGTGTGTGGGTGTGTTTGTTGTCAGTGGCGAATGATAGCTTCGGTGTGCACTGATGATATATTTATTCTGGCATTTTGCGACGCGGGATATCGTGAGCGTGTAAAAACTTTGTGGATATTGCTGATGACAATACAGAGGCAGTGTAGTGTAGGAAAGGTCAGACGGCTAAGAGGAATAATATAAAATTTAGACTGACAGAAAACAGACTGAGAACGCAGGAAAAAAATGTATATAAGAGAAACATTGTGAAGGACTGAGTGGACGAGGAGTATGAAGACTGAGGGAAATAGGGAAAAATTAGAGAGTACTGAAAGTGAGTAAGGAAAAAAAAATGAAAAGAGAGAAGGTTATAAGTAGGAGATTTAAGGACGGAGAATACGAGAAGAGAGAAAATGATGAGAATAAGAGAAATAAGAGGACACACAGAAAATTTAGAAGAGAATATTAAGTGTAAGTTAAACAGAGGGAAGAGGGGGAATAGAAAAACTTAAGGCAGAGAAAGGAAGGAAGGTAGAACACATTAAGACGGACTGATGAAGAGGAAGAGGGTGAGAGGAGACTGTGATAAGGGTACAGAAAAATAGAGTAACAAAATTTCCCTCTCTCTCTCTCTCAAAGGTAATTACACCTGCCTTCCCTTCTCTTCCTATACTAATGACTTTTCAAACAGCGCAACCTGAGCTTATTACGTCCCATGCTTATTGTCCTAATTAAAAGGCTATTAGGGCCAGCTCTTTTTTCATGGCTTTTTTTTTTTTTCCATTTTCAGTTTTTTTTTTTTTTTTGTAATAATTCCGTGTTGTGTACCGGCGTGTGGGTTGCTGGCCTGCGTGGGATTAGTGTTTGTGCGTATAGTTGGGTTATGTTGTGGACTTTGGGTAGGGGAGGGGGTGAGGGAGGGGTGTGGAGAGAGAGAGAGAGAGAGAGAGAGAAGGGGAAAGGAAGAGGAAGGTAGAGAGAGATATAGTAGGGGGAAAAAAAGGAAGGGTATTGTATAAAGAGAGAAGAAGGGAAGGTGGGAACGAATGGGCATTGAGAGAGAGAGAGAATTAAGAAACACGATGGGAAACGGGAAGAAAAAACGAAGCAGATGGAGGAGAAAAAGAAAGCTCATTTATATATTTTTTTCTTATCCACGGCTCAGGGGTCTAAAAGTCTTATCAATTTTTTTCTGAGTCTCAATCTTTCCCTAGAATACGACCCTCAGCAGTCATTTTTTTTAAATCCAGGTCTCTAACTATACATCTGGGAGAACATTTTTTTTTTTTTTTTTTTTTAGTGCAATTTACGTTTTCATTATGTACACTATAGTTTGTTCACTTCAGCTGCGTGTAAATTTGCCATCTCCATCTTGCATGTTGAGCTGTAGCAATAGATTAACGCTAGAATATGGTGCTAGTCACGAAGAAGTGCTGTGGAAAGGATGTAGAGCCGCAGTATTGTCTTATTCTGCCATTGAGCTGCGAGAAATAAGCTGCAAAGGGATAAAATTTTCCAGGCTAAAACCAATGGACTATAGACTGATAAAAAATGAATTGTCATGAGTATTAGGGAGATATTTTGTGCCGTGAAAAGCTGATTGATCTAGAAGTTAGAAAAGTCACTGTGTATTAGATGACAATACTCTACCTCGCACAAGTCTCACACTGTCACATTTCACCCTGACACACCTCACATAATACCCCATACTGCCACACCACACACTACCCACACCTCACCCTGTCTACCCACACATTACCATACCTCACCCTACCGTAACACACCTTAGAGTCACATTTCACACTACCACGCCAAACTCTGCCATAACACACACACACACACACACACACACACACACACACACACACACACACACACACACACACACACACACACACACACACACACCTGAATAGCAACTTTTCCAACTCAGCGTATCCAGAGAAAAGCCAACGAAACAAAGGATGGACTGACAAAAATAATCTTACGTGTCCATCTAAACAGTAAATTTCAGTCATGTCTTTAATTACGTACATAGAAAACTAGTCACGAAGAAGCCAAACAACCCAATTTTTTATTATTTTTCTGAAGCCCCTGACGAGGATGTGACGTTCCTGGCCTCTCCAAACAGCTGCTGACAGGATTAAAAATTATGGGATGCAGGCTATTCAGGTCTGATAACCGTAGGCGATCCCCAAACAAAGGGCATAATTAGGAGCGTGCCTTCCCCGTAACGGTGTAAGTTACCATATGGCGCCAATACCCACTATCCATACTGGGATATAGACACGTCAGAAGGAAATTAATCGTCTTTGCACTAACCTGACGAAGATCCCATACCTTATTCCCTTCAGTCTCCCTAAAGCGATTTATTTTGCTTATTACACCTTAGTGTCGTATTCTGTGTTCAACAAATCCTTCCAGAGCCCCCATACTCTTCATAAATAACGTACAAAAGGATATTAACCACACACATCCAAAACTAAATCGCTAAGGAAGAGGTGTTTGGGAGCTTGACCATCGAGATCACCAACCATTGTATTCAAGTTGTGGGTTTTGGTTAATTGCATCAGGTGAGAACAAACAGACTAGAGCACAATGCCAATAACCCCATCAATCCAGTTTTTAATTTTCCATTTTTTATATATAATTTTCTTTTCAGCTTGAGGGATTTTTTTTTTCTGCAGTGGGTAAATATAGCCTCAGTGAAGCCCTTCACATCTTAAGAGATTAAGGTGAATAAAATACTTGAATTATATCCTGATTGAAATAAAACTTGCATCATCATGGGGAAGAAAATAACAGAGGAAGGGTTACAGGCAGGGTAAAAGGTAGAGTAACAGAGGAAGGTAACAGAGGTAGAGTAACAGAGGTAGGGTAACAGAGGTAGAGTAATTGAGGTAAGGTAACAGAGGCAGAATAACAGAGGTAGGGTAAGCGGTAGAGTAATTGAGTTAAGGTAACTGAGGCAGAGTAATAGAGGTAGAGTAATTGAGGTAAGGTAACAGAGGCAGAGTAACAGAGGTAGAGTAATTGAGGTAAGGTAACTGAGGCAGAGTAACAGAGGTAGGGTAACAGAGGTAGAGTTTTTGAGGTAAGGTAACAGAGGTAGGGTAACGGGTAATTTGTTAACGTGTCAGTGAATTTGTATGGATGAACCGTAAAACTAATTCATCTCTCACCACACGGGGACCATTACGCCTGTACACACCGATGCTTCACTAGTCAACTGTGTATATCATGGTTTGGGGTGGGGGCAAGGGTGGTCTGACGTGATGGCGATGGGTATTACACACACACACACACACACACACACACACACACACACACACACACACACACACACACACACACACACACACACACACACACACACACACACACACACACACACACACACACACACACACACACCTATCCTTAGTGTCCTTCCCAGCTCCACCACTCCTCACACGGTACCTCTCTTATTATCACTCCTATTCACACATCCACAGCATCTTACCCCCTTATCCTACCCTCCTCCTCCTATCCTTGTCTTATCCACTAATACAGGAGACAGTTCACCCTATTACATCTGTACAGGCGCCTTAGTCCCGGAGGGTGTGCCCACGAATAAATTGTTTCCACGTCCCCTTTTCCTCCGCATTCACGCTGCCTTCACTCCATCCCAGACCACTGTTATTCATACACCTTCCCATCGTTCCCTTCATCTCACCCTGGGCCTTCCTCTCCTATTTTCCTCCTCCACCTCACTCACGCCTTCGTAGTCAGTCCAGTCGCTTCACATGACCAAACCAGCTCACGGTACTCCAACAACATTTTCCAGCCAATCCACGTAACACCAAACTTCTCCCACACTTCCGCCTTTGTGTGTGTTTGTCTCTTCACGTCACTCCACTCACTCTTCTTTAGACAAATAATGCGTGGAAATAACAGTCATAATTATGGGTGTGAGTGTCGGTGGGAGTAGTGGTGATATACCCTAGAGGCTCTGTTGAAAAATGACACATACTGGCGAATACATGCATCACCACCTACACACACTGAGGCCTTCATACACACGCGTTTATGAAAAGGGAGACATTCACGTTCACATCACCACCCACACACGTTCACACACACACACACACACACACACACACACACACACACACACACACACACACACACACACACACAGAACCAATCCACCCCATGACACACTGAGTTATATTTCACGCAACCCAGGTGATAAATTAATAGCGAATAAATGATGAGTTTTTGTTATTCTCACGCCACTTTTATTTTTTGTATTTGCCACGTTATCTCTCGTTTGGCGCATTTTTCTGTCATTTTGCATATTAATTCCTCTGTGCAGCGCATTTTTTTTTTTTTTGGCGCATTTTTCTTATATTTTGGCGCGTTTTTCTTGTATTTAGCGCATTTTTCTTATATTTTGGCGCGTTTTTCTTGTATTTAGCGCATTTTCTTTTATTTGGCGCATTTCTCTTATATTTAGCGTGTCCCTCTTTTAGTTGGCGCGTTTTTCTTTGATGTGGTGCTTTTTTCTTTTATTTGGCGCAGTTTTCTTTTGGTATACTTCTTTTATATGATACATTGTTTTTGTTTGACTTCACCCCATTGTTTCACTTGCACTTTTTTTTTTTTTTTATGAAACTGACTATAGACACGATAGTCCGTTCCCTGTAGCCCAGCACCCCCTTTCACATATTTTATCAGATATTACTTATTTTATTTATCACATTGCTTCCTTTATTTTGTATATTTTTGATCCACTTCATTATTTCTTTTTATTTAACCAGCACTTTATTTTATTTTTTTTTTTTTATTTGGCCCTACCTTTTATTTCTTATTTAAGCAGCATCTTTATTTATTTTATTAGTCTTCCTGATTGCATCTTTTATTATGATTTATTTCATTTAACCACTTTAATTGTGCCTTTATTTATCGATTTCTTTATTTCTTTGATTTAACCATTTCCATTTTTTTTCAATCTAGACCCCCCCCCCTCTCTCTCTCTCTCTCTCTCTCTCTCTCTCTCTCTCTCTCAATGACTTATCCCATCCCCACATAAACCTCACCTTCTCCAAACCAACCTACTTATCTATCTACCCATCTGTATTTATCAGTCCCACGTCTCGTACCCCCTCTTCCTCCCCCCCCCACCCTTCGCCCCACACATGCCCAAATCTCTTCTTTCTCCCCCTTCTCCCCCCCACCCTACACCCACACCCCCAACACGTCCCGCACTGTTTTTCGCGTCCCCTACTCGAACCCAGGTCCTAAGAGGCTTGAACCTGGCCTCTACAAACCCCACTTAAGCAGGTCTGTTTGTTGACACTGTTTACCATCACACTCTCTCACTCTCTCTCACACCCCCTTTTCAGCACCTCTAAAGTTTTTCACACACACACACACACACACACACACACACACACACACACACACACACACACACACATTCTCTCTCTCTCTCTCTCTCTCTCTCTAGCTCAGCAGCGTTTCATCCTCCTCCATATACATCACCTGAACACACACACACACACACACACACACACACACACACACACACACACACACACACGGAATAAATTAAAACAACTCTAAGAACCCTTTTTAATACAATTAGTGTTACGTGTGGCAGTAGTCATGATTTTTTTTATTTTTCGATTTTTTTTTTTTTTTTGAAATAAGTGGAGTATACCTGTTGACTGCGATGACGTCATTTTTTTCTTTTTTTCTTTCGTTTTTTTTTTCGCCGTCAGATAATTTTGTTCTGGGGCCTCGTAGTGAAGGGGTTAATGAGGGGGGAGGGGTTAATGAGGGTGGTTAATTAGGGCTGTATTTAACCCGTCAAGTTCGAAGACTTTCAGTGTCTAATGATATCGTCTGGAGGAGGCTGAACAGAATTGAAAAAAAAAATGAATAAATAAAATCATAGCCATTCACTACAGTTTCTTTTATTTTGATGTTTTTTGCCGCTACCAGATGAGTTCATTGTGTTTAGGAGAGCCAGCTGGGAGTGAAGGTGGTTATGGAGAGCCACCTGGGAGTGAAGGGGGTGAAGGAGAGCCACCTGGAAGTGAAGGGGGTGAAGGAGAGCCACCTGGGAGTGAAGGGGGTGAAGGAGAGCCACCTGGGAGTGAAGGGGGTGAAGGAGAGCCACCTGGGAGTGAAGGGGGTGAAGGAGAGCCACCTGGGAGTGAAGGGGGTGAAGGAGAGCCACCTGGGAGTGAAGGGGGTGAAGGAGAGCCACTTGGGAGTGAAGGGGGGGTGATGGAGAGCCACTTGAAGTGAAGGGGGTGAAGGAGAGCCACCTGGGAGTGAAGGGGGTGAAGGAGAGCCACTTGGGAGTGAAGGGGGGGTGATGGAGAGCCACTTGGAGTGAAGGGGGTGAAGGAGAGCCACCTGGGAGTGAAGGGGGTGAAGGAGAGCCACCTGGGAGTGCAGGGGGTGAAGGAGAGCCACCTGGGAGTGAAGGGGGTGAAGGAGAGCCACCTGGGAGTGAAGGGGGTGAAGGAGAGCCACCTGGGAGTGAAGGGGGTGAAGGAGAGCCACCTGGGAGTGAAGGGGGTGATGCAGAGCCACCTGGGAGTGAAGGGGGTGAAGGAGAGCCACCTGGGAGTGCAGGGGGTGAAGGAGAGCCACCTGGGAGTGAAGGGGGTGATGGCTAAGAAGGAAAGATTTATTGATATTCGTTTCATTTATTGATTTATTTCTGTTGTTTACTGTTTTTCTTTGTGTATTCATTTATTTGGTTTAAATTATATTTCCAGATATAATTTATATCCATAATACATAATAGACGTTAGTACATTTTCTGGGTTGATGTCATTATTGTCATTAGTGTGCACAGAGGTTATTAGAAGTGATGACACAAACATTACAATATTATGACGGTGTGTGTGTGTGTGTGTGTGTGTGTGTGTGTGTGTGTGTGTGTGTGTGTGTGTGTGTGTGTAAGCAATAGCACAGCACTTCAGCATTGTGTTAGGTCTGTGTTTATGTTTGGAGGTGGGGGGGCGAATGTTGGAGTGGGAATTTGGGACGAGAGTGAGAGGATGGGAGTGAGTATGTATGGATGTGTGTGTGGGGGGAAGTCGTTTAGGGGGGGGGAGTGAGTGTGTGAGTGAGTAGCGAGCGAGGACTGTGTGTGTGGGGGGGAGTGGGGTTATGTGGGTGACGGTCAGAGAGAGAGAGAGAGAGAGAGAGAGAGAGAGAGTGAGGGGGAGGGTATTTAGAATTAGCGGCACAAACACTCCACTTTACACCACAATGAGGCAGATAGGGGATGGTGGGGTGGAGGGGGGGATAGATTGACGCAGATAGGGGACTGAGGTGGAAAGTGAGAGTGACTGAGTATGTGAGATAGATGAGTACCGTGAATGAGTGGGTGAATTAGTGAGTGAGAGAGCGTTTGTGTGAGTTGGAGTAGCCTAAGTGAGTGATAGTGAGTAAGTGTGTGTTGGGGTGAATGAATAATATGAGACAGCCTAAATGAATGAGTGAATTAATGAATGAGAGTGTTTTTAGTGACTATGCTGGAGTGAGAAGTATTGAATGAGTAAGAGTTGGTTTAGGTGCGGTAGTCTTTCATAGTGAGAATGTGTGTGTGTGTGTGTGTGTGTGTGTGTGTGTGTGTGTGTGTGTGTGTGTGTGTGCAACAATCAGAAGCCTAATACTGTCTCTTACACACAGATATACCCTGACGTCCGCATCACCAAAGGGGGATCCGGCAACTAAGGTAAATATACGATTTTTTATTTTTTTTAACTATATCCCATACAGACTTAGATTTTCCTGCATAAAAATAACATGTCTTACGGTGATCAGAAAACAAAGCTAGAATACACGGGACTCAGAATAGGGCATACGTAGGTGAATAAAATAATGTATCAGAGGTAAAATTAAAGCAGCAAGATATACATGGGTCTGAGTGGGACTTACGTAGGTGCCTGGTGGTGTGGTGGCAAAGATCTTGGGCTCCCGACGACTTAGTGTGTACGGTCTGGGGTTCGATCCAGGGGTTGACTGTGGGGTTTAACTGTCTTGGAGAATTCTGGCAGGGAAGTGGTTAAGTTTCGTGTGGCCTTACGTTCTGGTCTCCTTTATCTTGGCCTCATGCCTGTACGTTCCGAGGAGTGTATTATTAATTAGGTGCTCTTTATTTATTTATTTTGCTCTCTAGCTTTGGAGTTTTATGTGTGCTTTGCTTAACGTCTTCGGTTGTAGTATTATTTTTTCCTGTCATTGATTTTTTTTTTTTTATCGTAGTTCATTAATTTTATATTTCATTTGCGTTTTTCCTATTTTGATTGGTTGAGAACTAAGTGCAGGGGTTGGGGGTAGGAATGAAGCGGTAATTTATTGATACTGTTTTTACGAACGTGTGTCAGCGAGAGATTATACAAGGGAGGGTGGTGGCGTGTTTAGGGGAGAGGAGTCATTATTGAGTAGGGACAGAAACCGCTGGAAGTCCTTTTGTCTGCGTCACCTTCACATGATACACAGATAGATAGAGAAACAGATAGATGCAGCCTGACACTTGCAATGGAAGGTATGTAGATAAATCGTTTTGACTTGCAGATACAATTGACAGCCAGAAAAAAAAAAAAAACAGTTAAACCTTCTGAGAACTACAGACGTAAAACCTGTATTATATATTTTGTTTCCTGTTGGAGCAGTTGATATTTAAAGGTTGCATTATAGTTGCAACAAGACACTGACAAATTTTCCAAGTTGATGAGGGCTTACAGAAAGGTTAGGATGCCCCCCTCACTCCTCGACCTTTGCTCAATATGCTGACTTGATTCCTAAGAGAATGATTTAGAATTTAAAATGTTCTTAGCAATTTTGTTTTCATCCTAGAAACTAATGGATGCCCGCCTTGTCGAATGACCTTTGGAGAGTGGAACAGAAGGACATACACTGTTTTTAAAGGGTTATTATTTTTTTATCTCCTCAAATTAATACTTCCCCCCCTGCCCACCCTCCCGACATTTGAACATGACGGGCACATATCGGATGTAAATTTTCTTAAACAATTTTCTTTCTTCTTTCAAATTAGTGGATGATTTTCTTCCCGCTCAGCCCTTTGACACGCTAGCTTCATTTTTTTTTTGGGGGGGGGGACATTTGGGATTTTAAATTTTCCAAAGTATATTTTTTTCTCCCAAATTAATGGATACCCCACCGTGCCCTTCATTCTTTGCCTTTATCTTTATTTATTTATTTACATATATAGGGACAATCGGAATTTCGAAATATTTGGAAATGTGCTTTTTTTTTTTTTTTGTCTATCAATAAAGTGGATGTGAAGAGTTGTACGTGAAGGCTTGTTTGTGTGTGTGTGTGTGTGTGTGTTTTTTTAATTTCCACTAAGTTTTATTAGTATTGATTTGTAGGTAGGATGAGATTTTGTGTTAATGCACATTTTTTGGATGAACTTCTCCTCAAACCAAGCACTATAAACAGCAACACCGTCTTTAGTGTGTTGCTCCAGCTGCCGACAGACGATTTTATCGAGGTTGGGAGAGAGACCTTTTGTGTCAGTGGGGTTGAGCGTTGGACGGCGTAGGATTGCCACGTAGGGAGTGCAGTAATCTTGGCGTTAACCACGGTAAAACTGGAGTGGCGTTAACAAGAGGAAAGCACATAAGGGGGGATTAGAAGCTTTTTATTTACAAGGGCTGTCGTGACTGGCAGGTGTAAATGATCATTGTAGCCACTTTCTTACTGCACCACCCCGCCCCTGATCGATATACACTGTACCGTACGTGACCAGCACTTGTTACACATGGCCACTCACACTCATGCCCACTCTCACTCATTACCACCTTTACTCATTACCATTTCCACTCATTTCCACTCTCACTTATTAATATTACCACTCGTTCATGACAACTCTCGCTCATTTCCATTCTCACTCATGACTATTCCCTCTCATTACCACTCTCACTCAATACCACTCCCACTCATGACCACTCTCGCTCATTTCCACTCACGCATGACCACTCTCGCTCATTTCCACTCACACTCCGGTCTTGTCCAGCCACGCAGTACTGGGGATAAACAAGAGGTTAATATAAATACGCGACACCCACCCTTTTAGCTAATACGCTTTTTTTTTTTTTTTCTCAGGTGTCAGTAAAATGCAAGACCTATTAGTTAAGAGAATTAATATCGTTTTATATCGTTGTGTATATAAATGTTCGTGTTCTTTTTATAAGATGTATGGGAAAAGATTAATAGGATTAGTCTCGATGTATATGTCATGAATGTTCGTTCTCGCATTTTAATATATAGTTCTTGAATATGAGCAAAAGAAAAAGTAAAAGAGGACTATTACTTCACGCCACGCACTTTATATTGAAGAAAAGTGTAAAGGGGTGACGATACTGCCTCTGGGGTAGTATCAAGTGGCTTTTTCTAGTTGCTGTCGGTCGGAAGTCGTGTGAAAGGAGCGAAGGTGAGGATAAGTGACTGAGGGTGAATCGCTTGCCCCGTGAATTGCAGGAACTGTTAAAGCAGGAAGTTCTAACCCTGAGCCACCATCACCACTGCCATCCTTAACACTCTGAATCCAGCGACTTATTTTTCACTTTTTCTCTTGCTACGCTCACGCAGTTTTATTCAACTTAAGGCTCGTCGTATTGAAGAGGTTAATGAAAGGTATATTTAACTCCTCCAGCTGGAAACGTCTCCCCTTAAATGAATAAAAATGTTTGGAAATGGCAAGAAAAACAGCGTCGTCGCTTTGAAGGGGTTAATTTAGCTGTTATGAGAGGCGGAAGTGATGTGTTACCTACTGGCTTTGTTGAGAGGGGAAGTAGGGAGGGGGAAAGAGGGGGTAGAGAGAGGGGGGAGGGAAGAGCGATGGAAGAGAGATGGAGGGTGAGGGGGAGTAAGGGGGAAAGGGGAGATTGTCACGTACTAGATAAATGGGGAGGAGGACGGAGGGGGAGTAAAAGAGAGGGACGAGGAAACAGTGAGGAAAGGAAAAGAGAAGAAGGGGAGGAGGGAAGAGAGGAAGGGGAAGAGTAAGGGAAGGGCAAATGAAGGGAAGGATTAAGGAAAAGGGAAGATAGGAAGGGGATGAATAAGGGAAGGGCAAGTGAGGAAGGGGAGGAGTAAGGGAAGGGGAAGAGAGGAGGAGGGAGTAAGGGAACGTGAAGAGGGAAGAGTAAGGGAAGGGGAAGAGAGGAGGAGGGAGTAAGGGAACGTGAAGAGGGAAGAGTAAGGGAAGGAAAAGTGAGGTGGGAGAGGAATGAAGGGAAGGTGAAAAAGGGACGATGAGGAGTAAGGGAAGGGGAAGAGAGGAAGGGAGGGGAATAAAGGGAAGGGGAAGAGGTGAAGGGGGAGGAATGAGGGAGCCGAAAAAGAAGGGAGAGTGTCACGTTCAGAGGGAGGATGAGGGGAGTTTAGGGGTAAGTTTGGGGGAGGGCAAGGGAGAGAAGGGGAGGGAGAGAAAGGGGGATGAGGGAGGGGTAAGGGTGTGTCACTTACAGAGGGGGGTGGGGGAGGGAGGGGGGACCTGTCAAGTTACAATAAGCGGACACATCAATGCCATTTAGTTACAAATTTAATCACCTCCAACCTCATTATCGTCACTGAGGAGGGACGGGACGCTGGAGGGAGGGGAGGAGGGCTTAGGATGCTCTCTCTCTCTCTCTCTCTCTCTCTCGGCCACAGCAATCATCATCATCATCATCATAATCGTCATCATCATCATGAACAACAACAACAACATCATCAGCTTTACAAAAAACAGTAATTCCACCCACACACACACTTCCCCACCCCTCCTTCCCCACCCTCACCCTCACTCCCTCCCACACCCACACTCACACTTCCACCCACACCCACAGTGCATTTTCCTTGGTGTGGCAGGCGAGAGAAGGTTATGTGTTTGGCTCGTTTTGTTTTTCTCTTCTTCCGTCTGTCTGTCTGATTGTCCTTCTGTCTATTAGCAAGATTACGGCAAACTCTGGGATTGCATCGGTCCGGATATGATACAGTGGTTGAGTATTAGACGAAGAGGCGATTAATTTTGAGCTGAAGATGATATGTCGTGGAGCAAAGGCTTGGTCATATAATTTTAAATCCGATATCGATTTTGACCAGACTTGGTGGAAGGGATGATAGTGTTTCCAGAAAAATCGGTCAGAGGTAAAGGACAGAGGGCAGGGTAGGTGGTTGGGATCAGAGTTAGTGGACAGGTTTCAGAGTAACCCTGGATGAAATGAATCCTTTTTTCAGAACAATGCTTTAAATATCAGCGTCACAAGATAAAGTCATCGTAGGCACCTTTGATGCGATTTGAACCATACTTGGTGGATGGGTTGAGGGTCAGGTGATGATCGCGTAGTTTGATTTTATGAAAGGCACAGGCACCAGGGTCTGTGTAATCTGTGTATCCTTGTAACATACTCTCAGGATTTGGCAATATCACAGTCCCTTCCCCCCCCCCCTTCCATCTCACTTCATTATCGTTTCCAGGGAAGGGAGGGGGAAGGGGGTGTAGGAGGGGGTGTCTCATTCTCCCCTCCCCCTGTCTGTGTTCCTGTGTCTGTGCTTGTCTGTGTCGCACTCCACGCCAGCCTCTGTGTCGCTCCTCATTACTACCTGGTCAGAGGGAGGAGGAACTCTCTCTCTCTCTCTCTCTCTCTCTCTCTCTCACACACACACACACACACACACACACACACACACACACACACACACACACACACACACACACACACACACACACACACACACACACACACACACACACACACACACACACACACACACACTGGCTAACTCTTACCAAAAGGGCCCAAGTTCCTTCATTCCTCTTCCGCTTTTTCCACATCCTTGTCATTCCCCTCTGCTACTTAGCCCCCCCCCTCTTTCCCCCACCCCCTCACTAATTCTCCACCTCCCTCTCCTCTCCCTCCCTCCCTCTCCTCTCCCTCCCTCTCCTCTCCCTCCCTTCCTCCTGTCCCCCTCCCCCTCCCTTCCTTCACTACCCCTCCCGTCTCTTGCCACCTTCCCTCACCCTGCCTTCTCTCCCTCCCCTCTTTCCCTCTTCCCTCCCCCTCTTCTCTCCCATCTCCCCCTCCCCCCTTTTCCTCTACCTTTCTCCCTTCTCCCTCTTCCCTGCCTTCTTCCCCTCATCTAATTCTCTTCCTTACTCCTTTCACCCTCCTACAGTCCTATCCCATTCACCCCCTTCACCCCCTCCCCCTACTACCCAGTCTTCTCTCCACTTTCCGTCTTTTTTTTTTTTTTTAACCCCCTCCCCCTCCCCGTCTTCTTCCCTACCGTCCTCCTTACATCTTACTTTCTCCTTGACCCTTCTCAGCTCTCCATTCCACTCTCTCACCTTTCTCCACCCCTCCCCCACTTCTCCTCAAACCCCTATCTCCTCTGCTCTCGCCTCCACGAACTTCTCCACATCTACCCCCACTTCCCCCTTCTTCCTCCACCTCTCCATCACCTTCCCCTTCTCAGTCAGTTTCTTCCTTTTCCCCATCACTATCCCCTTTCTTCATTCTCCCCTTACCCCATCCCATACTTATCCTGTCCCCTCCCTCTTCCCTTTCTTCCCTTTACCCCTCTGTCATTTCCCCCCTTTTTCCTTTTACCATCATCCCCTCATGACAACACCCTCCTATTGCGTGTCTGTCTGATATCTGTTTATTGACCCATGTATCTATCTACGTTTTTGTCTGTGTATCGGCTTGTATTTCTGTCTGTCTATCTGTCTCCCTATGTTTGAAATTACCTGCCAGTCAATCAGTCAGTCTGTTTGTCATTTTGCTTTTCTGTCTGCCTGTCCGTTTACTGCTACATATACTCTGTTTTTTTTCCTTTTATTTACTGCCTCTCTCCCCCTTCCCCCCCTCACCCCCATTTTCTGCCAAGGAACTCCATATCTCCACCGCCCCTTACTCTCCCCACACCCACATCCTTCTCCTGTTCCTCCCCCTCCTTCCATTTGCCCCCCTACTCGTCTTCTCCCTCCTTTCCCCCACATCCCCCTATCCCCTCCCTTTCCTTTACCCTTTCCCTCCCTCTCCCCATTCCCCTTCTCCATCTTTCTCCCCATTTTCCCCTCTTCCTCCCCCTCTTACATTCCATTCTCCTATCCCTCCCCCTCCTCCCCATTTCCTCTCTCGCTCCCCCTCCTCCTTCCCATTCCCCCTCTCCTTGCACCCACTTATCGTCATTCCCCTTCTCCCTCGCCCTCCTCCTTCCCATTCCCCCTCTCCTTGCACCCACTTCTCCCCATTTCCCTTCTCCCTCCGTCTCCCATTCCGCCCTCTCCCACCCACACCCCACCCCACCCAAACCTGACAAACTTACTCGGCATTAATATTTCACTCCCACCAAGAACGAGGGGAAGAAAAAATAGTCGACTGAGAGACACTTTTTCCCTTCACTTTCGCAACTCGTAAAAATGTCGTTTAATTAGGGTCTGTTTTTGGGAGTTTGAGGCGACCGTCGTCTTGGTGGTGTGAGGGATTATGTGGGAGGCCGCGGGTTTTGCCAAGGACGGTTTTTTTTTGGAGGGGGGGACGGTTTTTGTGTTTTTGTGTGAGGGTGACGTGAGGGTAAAAGTGTGCTGATTCATGGTGGTGGTGGTGGTGGTCGGGGGGCTTGTGTGTGTGTGTGTGTGTGTGTGTGTGTGTGTGTGTGTGTGTGTGTGTGTGTGTGTGTGTCTTCATATTTAAGTGTCCGGTTTGGGATCGTCACTGATTATGTTGTCACGAACACTAACTGCAACAGTCCATGGGAGGTCGACTGCAGGACCGGACATTCACATCGGAGGGTGGGTGGCGAGCAAGAATAGCCTTTCCCCTATGCTGGTGAAGTACGAATATGGAAGGGGTGTTGACAGGGAGAGTGATACACGTGAAAGTAAAAGTGTTGGTTATGTGTTAGTGTCAGAATTTGTACCGTACATGTCATGGGTGTTATCAGACAGGGTGCGAACAAACTCAGGCACATGGAAGGACATACTGCCATACCCAAATTAAACCGAAGACTCTGAACACGCCCACCATTGACCCACCGTGCCTCCATCGTCACCAATATCACATCTAACTGGAGCATGTTCCCGACATGTCCCTCCTGGCACAGTTAATCCCCTGATTCCGCTGACGATTTATTAAGTGTACTCTTGTTTATTCCAGACGATTTTACTCAAGTGAAGCGAGATTTTTCGAACTGAAGGGGGTTAGGTAAAGCCTGTATTAATCTCTCTGTTACTGGGCCGCCCTCCTAAGCTGGATAAAATCGTCTGACCCTAGAAAGATGGAAGAAAATAGGCAGATGTGTCACCGAATACAAGGGCTTAATGTTGATTATCGTGAACGTTGGGGAATAGTGAAAAACTGGACGAGGAAAACAGAAATACGTTGGCAGAATTTTGACAGCTACATCAAGGTTAAAATAAATGGCGAAAATAATGGGAGTGAAATGGAAATGAATGGAGGCTGGTGTCTGTGTTGTGTGTTTCAGAGGGGCGGGGTGGGGGTCAGAGGGGTGAGGGGGTGAGAGGAGGGGGTTGGGAGCAGTGGGGGTATGGGATTGTGAGGGCTAAGGGAGGAGTGAGGGGTGAGGAGGAGGAAGAGTGGGACAGGGGGGTGAAGGAGGAGTGGAGGGGGAAGAAGAGTGAAATGGGTGTTGAACTGTGGAAGGGGAGAAGGAGAGAAAGAGTGCTAGATGAGGGAAAAGGAAGAGGAGGAAAATAAGAAAGAGAGAGAGAGGGAAAGAGAGGGGAATATGGAATGCGAGGAGGAAGAGAAGAAAAGGGGGTGTATGAGAGAGAGAGAGAGAGAGAGAGAGTATGGTTAGGGCAACGTTGTGTAAGAATTTTTTGGAAGGTTCAGGTTAAAATCCTAATGGTTGAATAATGAAGTCAAAAAGCGTGTGATGAAATTGTAGTTCCTTACTGGTTGGAGGAAGGGGCGGAAAAAGATGGCCGAAAAATGGGTGAGAAAGGGAAGGCAGGGGGGAGATAGGAAGGGATGTGAAAATGGGGGTGTGTGGGGAGGTGGAGTGGAGATTGGTGAGGGAGGGGATGGGGGATGGGAGGAGGGTAGTCTGGTTGCAGGAAGGGACGAGGGAGTATGGGATGGGGGAAGGGAGGGATAGGAAAGTAAGGCGAGTTGCTGGATGGAAAATGAGGAGATGTGGGAGTGAGAAATGAGGATAGTGGAAATGGTAGGAGTTAAGAAAGAGGTGAGGATCGAGTTGGAGAGAGAGAGGGGAGTGGGTGGTGATTTGGAAGGAGGAAGGGAGGGATATGAACTGGGTTGGTGGTTGGGAAAGGAAAAGGAGAATGAAGGACAGAGTGGGTGGGAGGGGGTAAGAAGTTGAGTGGGGGAAAGTGAACAAAATTAAGGAAGTGGTTATTGGAGGGGAACGAGGTGTGGAGAAATGTGAGTGGGGAGGGAAGGGGTAGGGAGAGGCAGGAAGTGGAGGGGGAGGGACGGGTTGGGGTGGGGGAGGGAAGGGGAAGAGGGCAGAAATTGGAATGTAAGAGGTGGGTGGTAGGGCGAGGGGATGGCTGTAAGGAGGGGATAGGGGGGTGGATAGACGTGGGGTAGGGGTATAGGGTTAGGGGGTGGGTGGTGGGGGCGTTCCAACCACTACCCCATCACACACCAACAATGCATCATGGACCCGCCACTATGGGGGACAATGGAGCCCCCCTCCCTCCCCCCCAAAAAAAAAGTCGGACAGAAAATGGAAATTAATTTTTGGGTAAACTGGTGTATTGTCCCGTGGGAAGGTAACATATATCAGCTGGTTGGCGGCTGGGGGGAGGAGAGGGGGGAAAGAGTGAGGGGGAAGGCGAAGGGGTGAGGGTGAGGTGAGGGCAGAGGTGAGAGGTGACAGAAAGGTGTGAGGGGTACGGGGTGACAGTTTGCTATATACATTATCAGAGAAATAATATCCCTTTTTTTTAACGCTAGTAAAAAAGAATGAACCATGGGCGGAGAACCTTTAGATCCTTTCTCCTTTCAAATAGAGTTAACAAAAAAAAAAAAAAATCAAATTCCCTGGACATAATAATTGAAACTAATCGGAGTTCATCGGTACTGGGAATGACGAATTGTAGAGGACTACCCTAGAGTGCAGACAAACACACACACACACACACACACACACACACACACACACACACACACAATCATATATCAGGGTGGCTGGCAGGCGATAGGGGGGGGAGAAGGGAGAGAGAAGGGAGGGGAGGAAAGGGGGAGAGGGAATGGAGGGGAGAGGGTGGGGTGATAGTTGGCATTCTGTGAAAATAAATGAACTGATACGTACAGAAAATCAACCCCACACACACACACACACACACACACACACACACACACACACACACACACACACACACACACTGATATGAACACCAGCGTAAAATACAGCAAATAATCGAGACATAAGTTAGAAATAGCAAATAATATAAAAATGTGGCTTGAAATGAGTGCCGTTATGAGAGGCGGGTGTGTAATAGAGAGGAAGGCAGTGTTATGAGGCAGAACAATAACAATAAATATAACTATAAATATAATCATAACGGCCGTAAATATAACTATAAATATAATCATAACGGCCGTAAATATAACTATAAATATAATCATAACGGCCGTAAATATAACTATAAATATAATCATAATGGCTGTAAATAGAACTATAGATATAATCACAATGGCTGTAAATAGAACTATAAATATAATCATAATTGCCGTAAATATAACTATAAATACAATCATAATGGCCGTAAATATAACTATAAATATAATCATAATGGCCGTAAATATAACTATAAATATAATCATAACGGCTGTAAAGAAATATATAGACAGATTTGATAGGTTAAAAATAATTAATGAGTTGAAGATAAATAGTTAATTATCACCCAAGGGGAAAAATGTAGTTAATATTGTGCTGACAAAAGGATTGATTATTTGGATAGGAATTATGATAAACGATAAATGGCTAAGTGAACTAATATTGATAAATAATAACTGGTGATGAGTTACATGCATTGATTTGTAGTGCATATAAAACTGATAATTGGCGATGATAAGCATAATTGCATAAATAAGTTATAGTAGTAGTAGTAGTAGTAGTAGTAGTAATAATAATAATAATAATAATAATAATAATAATAATAAAAATAACAGTCGCCATCATCATCATCACCCCAGTTGTAATCCCCACTTAAAAGATATGATTAGGGATTAAGAAGGAAGTGGTAGGATTAGTGGATTATTTTTTTTAACTCCCTTCACTACAGCAAGAGTTCGCTAAGCTGACTAAAATCTTCCTAAGGTAATTGGATTAGTATGAAATGTAATCTTAGTGGAAGAGGTGTAATTGGGATACTACACATCATGGTTTTGTAATCTGCTTAGTCATATATTAGCCATTAGGGTAGATGATGATGATGATGATGATATTGTTGTTGATGATGATGATGATGTTGATGATGATGATGATGATGATATTGTTGATGATGATGGTTTTGTTGTTGATGATGATGATGATGATGTATTTGTAGTAGATATGTTTTCCGATTTTTTCCTTAATGATACTTCGCGGATCTAAAAAAAAAAAAAAGGGGGGGAGGGGAACAGAGAAGACCGTGCTTTGACGTGCTGGGGCTGAAGAAGTGGCAGGCGATGTTTCGTGTCAGATAAGCGCAGCCGGTGACCTAGCTTGACCTCCTAAGACTCACATGACCTGGACTACGATGACCTTGTCTCGGCCTCTCCTGCACCTTAGTCCGTATTCCCGTTGGTCAAGGAAGCTCCCTAACACCTCGTCCTAAGCAGTTTATTTTCCTTATTACATCTTGCTATCCCCCTCTGTGTTATTCAGATTATTAGCCATACAGAATTAAAGTGATCGTCTCTAAAAATAAATCGCAAAGGAAGAGGTGCTAGGGTGATTTTATTTATTTTTTTTCGCCAGTACGTGAGAACAATTTTATTTTTGGCTACGAAACGCTTCTCTCATGTGAACAGAATCGTCAGGAGTTTGAATAAAATAAGAATAAAATACTGAAGTTATGCTACGGCGGTGAAAGCGTTAGAGAGATTTTTAGGCTCCATTCCTTCCCACATTGTGTATACTTTTGTGACGTTATGTATACTTTTGTGACGTACAATTGTGTGTATTTGTGTATTGGCAAGCGTGTGCGTATGCCCCCCCCAAATGTGCCTGCATATGTCTGTCTGTGTAACTGAAATTCTTTGTGTTTATGTGCATGTTTGTATGTATGTGTGTGTTTGTATGTATACAGTATATGTATGTATATTCCTCTAGTGTGTACTCATGTAGGTGTGTGCGTGTATGTTTCTGCCACGTACGTACACATACAAGAGACCCCTCAACCTCTCATTTCCGAGCCTGTAAAACGTCTGTAATATTTACTGTATATTGCCTCTAGTATACGCTGCCAGACGTACGATCCACACTACTGCCCCGTTCCTTCTCCCGTATCCCTCTAACTACCGCCTTCCTGTATCCCCCCTCTATGTATCCTGCTGTAATGGACTCTCTCTATATGCTGTAGTGACTTCCTGTAACGTAGGTGTTGTGGGAATATTGGCGGTTTTGATTTTGAGGTGAATGGGTGGCGTTAAGTATTTCAGCAAACGGCCTGGGAGTCTAGATATTTGGCTGCATTTTTGAACACCTCGCCTTAGCCTTTCTCCCCCCCTCCCCCCCGCCCTTCTCTCTGTATTCCAACACACGCATGGCAGCGCACACACACACACACACACACACACACACACACACACACACACACACATTCTGTTTGATTATTATTTCTCTCTGCATGATATGAATACCACTGATTTTCAAAGCGTAGTGACACTGTGGTTACAAAATACAGGAAATTGAGAATGATACAGCACTGGGAATTGTAGCTGTTTTTCTGTAACATATGAATGTTTTTGTATATTATGTATTTGTATAATTGGCGTGGGACTGTATCACACCTTAAGATTTTTATGCATCTCTCTCTCTCTCTCTCTCTCTCTCTCTCTCTGCCCCTTCCCCATTTCTTTCTCCTCACCTTTCCTTTCCTCCCTTCCCCATTTCCACTTCGCCTTCACCACCTTCTTCCCCCTTCCCCCTCTCATCTTTCCTCTCCCCCCTCCCTTCTCCCTTCCCCCTCTGCTCCCCTTCCCCCCATTCTTGTTATACTCCCCTTTTTTTCCACCACCCTTATGATGAATTACCAGAAGTCCTGTTTTTGCCCCTCATCTTCCCCCTCCCCCTCCCCTTTCTCCTCCCCTCTTTCCTTCCTCTCCCTTCATCCTTCCCCCTTCTTTCTTCCTTCCTCTTCCTTCCTCTTTCCCCTTTCTCTTCATTTCCTTCCCCCTCTTCCCTTCGTCCCCTTTTTCTTCCCTCCCCTCGTCCTTCAGTCCCCTCTTACTTTTCCTCCCTCTTCCTTTCCCCTTCCCTCTTCTTCCCTTCTCCCTTTTCCTCTCCTCATCCTCTCCTCCTTTTCCCATTTTCCCTTCTTGTATTCTTCCTCATCCTTCCCTCCACTTTTCCTCTCCTTCCCTCTCCTCTTTCCTTTCCCCCCCTCTTCATCTCTTCCCTCTTTCCTTCCCCCCCCTTTCTTCTTCTTCCCTCCCCTCTTCCTTCCCACCCCTCTCCCTCTTTCCTTCCCTCCCCACTTCCATTCCTCTCTCATAAAACATAATCCTGCCATAAAAATTTTTGCAATATAAGAATCGTCGTGATAATAATCGTCTTATTATAAACACCGTCTTGGTATAAAAATCGTCTTGGTATAAGAATCGTCCTGGGGTGAAAATCGTCTTGGTATAAAAATCGTCCTGGTATTAAAATCGTCTTTGTATAAAAATCATCCTGGTATAAAAATCGTCGTGGTATAAAAATCGCCCCGGTATGAAAATCTCCCAGTATAAAAAATCCTGGAATAAAAATCGTCGTGGTTTAAAAATCGCTCTGTATAAAAAATCCTGGGATAAAAATCGTCCTGGTATAAAAATCGCCCTGTATAAAAAATCCTGGAATAAAAATCATCGTGGTATAAAAATCGTCTTGGTATAAAAATCGTCCTGGTATTAAGACAACGTTCCTTTATTGAGAAATCGCCCCTGTCTTTAAAAATAATCTTCCAGGTATAAAAATCGTCCTAGTATTAAAAAATCCTCCAGGTATTAAAAAAAATCTTCCTGGTATTAACAATCGCGAATTTTTTTTATCATTAATTTCGGAATTTTGCATCTTTGATTATTCTAGTCCACTTTTTGGTTTTAGTGTGTGTGTGTGTGTGTGTGTGTGTGTGTGTGTGTATTATTAAACGTGTCTCTGTAACTATTATGTGTACGAGTATGTGTGTGTCTATGTGTGTGTGTGTGTGTGTGTGTGTGTGTGTGTGTGTGTGTGTGTGTGTGTGTGTGTGTGCCTAGAAAAGTGTGTCGATATAGTATTTTGTTTTGAATGTTCGTGTGTGTGTGTGTGTGTGTGTGTGTGTGTGTGTGTGTATTATTAAACGTGTCTGTGTAACTATTATGTGTACTAGTATGTCTGTCTCTATGTGGGTATGTTTGTGTGTGTGTGTGTGTGTGTTTATGTGTGTGTGTGTGTGTGTGTGTGTGTGTGTGTGTACCCAGCAGGCTTGTGACTGTGGATTGTCAAGTATGTAATAAAACTCATCACATATACTAAGAATCTCGCTCATACGGGGGGGGGGGGTCAGAAGAGAGGGGAGGGGAGTGGGGAGATAGAGGGGAGGGGAAGAGTGGGGAGAGAGGGGAAGAGTAGGAAGAGAGAGAGGGGGAGGGAAAAGGGAGGAGTAGATGTATTGGGGAAGGAGAGGGAGGAAAACTTAATGGGGAGAGGGAGAAGGGAAGTGTGGGGGAGGGAGGGTGTATGTAAAAGAATAAATGGGGAGGCAAGTTTGGTGTGGGAGGAAGGATGGGTGGGGAGGAGAATGGGTGAAGGAGAGGGAAGAGGAATGGGGAGGAGAATGTGATGAAGTGGGTAGAAATGGAGGTTTTTATATAGGGAGGGGGTTGGGGAGGAAGAAAGGGAAGGGAGTTGATGTGGGATGGTTGGTTGGAGTGGTGGGAGGGAGTAGGGACGAGTGATGAGATTATCCTGCTACTGGATGAACTCTGGGATTAGGTGTCTGATAGATAACTAGGTGGAAAAACAGATAGACAGGTATATAGCAAGGTGAATGGGTAGAGGTGAACATTGTAGACAGAGGTATGGAAATATGTATTCATTGACAGGTATGGGGATATAGATAGATAGCCTGAGTGCTAGATAGATAGATGGAGATAGACATATGCATATAGATAGATAGGTAGATAGATAAACTGATAGATAAATAGACAAGCAGATAAGTAAAAAGTTGCTGATAAACATAGGTAAGCCGACTTTGAGGTAGTTAGGTACGTGTAAATAGATAATTGATAAATTAATCGATTGACTGGTAGATAGAGAGAGAGAGATGCAGTAGATAAATAAGGTGATAGATATACTGTAGAGAGACAAACCTCATGGTGAGATGGACTGTCACAAGGTGGCAGACCGCACCTAGGAGAAAGTATATGAAAATAAACACACACACACACACACACACACACACACACACACACACACACACACACACACACACACACACACACACACACACACACACACACACACACACACACACACACAAAACAGAAATATACAGTAACACGAAAGTTTGGTACTGCAATATCTCTTTTGTTTGTGAGAATTTGCATAGCTGGAAATGCATATACTTTTTTTTTTTTTCTTACCCTTGAGTACGAGGCAACCCCGAGCTTGAGAGAGAGAGAGAGAGAGAGAGAGAGAGAGAGAGAGAGAGAGGGTGGAGTTATGGGGTTATAGATATTGTTTGTAACTGAGAGGCCTTTAGGCTGAATAAAATCGTCTGGTTGTAGAGAGAACGAGATAACAGTGACGTAAGACGCTGCTTCTGCTGCTGCTGCTGCTGCTGATGATGATGATAGTGACAATAATAAAAATAATAATAATAATAATAATAATAATAAGTGCATTCTAACTGTGGTAAATAATAAAAGAAATAAAACTTTCTCACTTTGTACTGTCCACTTCATTACTTAAACCTCACTTAACGGATTAAAAAAAAAAAAAAAAAAAAGATAGCAAATTAAGAATGAGAATGGTTTGGGGGGTTTGATCTCATGGTCGGGACAACAAGTGTTCTAATCCTTCTAACACCACTCACTTTTATTATTTTTATTTATTTATTTATTTATTGATCCCCTACCTGTGAATCCAGGTGGGGACTGTAGGTTTGCGTGGTTCCGTCAGCACATCAGTACGTCAGTCCGTCTGCACTTTCGTCTTCGCTCTGTAACTTCCATGTGTATAGACAGATTTTGATATAACTTCACACATTTGTTCCCCATACCAGGACGGTGTGTCGCGCGTAATAACCAGCCATATACTCCCAAGGTCAATATTATTACTCATGTACGGTTATTATTCGGTAGGGGACTTGGTATTGCCTGGCAGTACTGAATGCACTTGTTTATTTATTTACTTATTATTCTTTGGGTTGACTTTAGCTGTCTTGGTGTTAATTCCGTCGTTGTGTTTAATTCCGTTATTAATCGGAACAAGTACACCAATTCAGCTGACTCCAGACGATTTTATTCAGCAAAGAAGGGGTGACAGGAGTTTGTTGAGAGTAGGGAGACACGTGGCGTTGTGTTTGTGTGTGTGTGTGTGTGTGTGTGTGTGTGTTTTAATTACCCCTCTGACAATTGGGTGTTGGGGTGGGTAAATAGCTGGGGGGATATTTATAGGCGGGTCACTCAAACACCACATCAATTACCTCTGTTTGCCAATGATAACGAGAGGCTAATAACGGCGATTTACTTTTGCTATGGACCACACTCGTTATTTTTGCCAGTTTTCCTCGGCCCTCTCACGGTCGGGATAAGTCTGGCGTTCTATTAAAGCTAACGCTATTTCCATTTATCTTCATCTTTGTATCATACTCCTTCGTCTTCTGTCTGTTCCTCTTCGCGCGACTCATTTTTTCCTCCACTTTCCTTCCTCCTCCTCCTTCTCTCTTCCCTCCTTCCGTCTTGCTTCCTCCTTCACTTAATTTTCCACTATCTCCCTCCTTCGTCTTTTCTTCGAGACGCTAGAGTGGTTTTTGTGTATACTTTCCTATTTATTTATTTATTCGATTATTTTCGCTGTCAGGAGGAACAAGCAAGTAATGTAATGGAAGCTGTTTTGTGTGTGTGTGTGTGTGTGTGTGTGTGTGTGTGTGTGTGTGTGTGTGTGTGTGTGTGTCAGCCAAGGGAAAGGAAATGTATTTATGTATGTACTCTGGCGGCCGGCTTACACACGCCTGACACGGGCCGGCAGCTCTACTACTACTAGTTCTCAGGCCGTGTTTTATGATTTCTGAAGGGCAGTGATCCGTAGACCTTAGGAACTTTTTTTTTTCCGAGAGAGAGAGAGAGAGAGAGAGAGAGAGAGAGAGAGAGAGAGAGAGAGAATAATTTTTTGAGTGTAGGTCTAGAGAGCAGTTGAGGAAATTTGGAGTGGTTAGGTTTGTGAGTGAGAGTTTGTGTAGGTCACCGACGGAGGCACGACAGGTTGCGTACATGTGAGGGAATCATTAAGGGACATTGGCTATTACTGCACCCTTTTAAATGTCCGCCTTAGCTGAGATAGCGCCCAGGCAAGGTCTGGAGGACGCACACACTACCGACCCGACCACTGGAGGACCCATCAGTGAGAGAGTGTCATTGAAGGAAAAGCGACTGGGTGTACAGAAGCGATAGGGTGTACAGCTTGGGACATGTTTACCTGATGTTCACCTCTCTTTCCCTCTCACTTCCCCCTTTTCCTGGTCCACACTCCTAAGCTGAGAGAGGCTCGTGGGTGATTCCTCTTCCCTGTGGTGCGTCAGGGAGGAAAGTGACGAACATGCCCTAAGTGTGAAGAAGGTAGGGTGAAAGAGTTAGTGAATTTTTGCCCCCAATTGTACACGTCGGCTGCATCCTCTCTTCCGGCCGTCGTGGGTTAAGGCGCTGCGCTTAATCTGAACCCCTGTCGTTCACATATATAGTCTGTAGTTTAGTTTTGCTGCGGCCAGACGATTTTATTCAAGCGTGGTAGAAGAGGCGAGATTAATGAAGGCTGCATCTAACCTCCCTGAGGGGCTTTCTTGGGGTGAATAAAATCGTGTGGTGATGGAAGGAAATAGCTGAAAAAAAAAAATGTCCTCTGGCAGAAGTTAACATTTTTACATTTTACCTGGGACACACACACACACACACACACACACACACACACACACACACACACACACACACACACACACACACACACGTCCCCAGTTTCGTTAGGGATTCATGAATTAAAGAAAGTTAAATGAGACAGTGAAGGAAGGAAAGAAGGAGGAAAGAAGAAGAGGGGGTAGCTAGCCTAGGAGGAAAAAGAGAAGAAGGAAGAAGGTGAAAAGAGAGAGAGAGAGAGAGGGAGAGAGAGATCCCGTCTCTCCCAGTGCCACATCCTACTCGCTTCCCTTAAGATTGACCGTGCCAGATCTCTCTCTCTCTCTCTCTCTCTCTCTCTCTCTCTCTCTCTCTCTCTCTCTGTGGAGGTGTACCTATGATTTTTAATATAACTTGTACAGTAAAGGAAAATTTTAAAGCTACTATGTATTGTATATAAAATGTATTTAAATGGAAAATTTCCCTCTCTCTCTCTCTCTCTCTCTCTCTCTCTCTCTCTGGAAGTGTACCTATGATTTTTAATATAACTTGTACAGTAAAGGAAAATTTTAAATCTGCTGTGTACTATATATAAAATGTATTTAAATGAAAATCTCTCTCTCTCTCTCTCTCTCTCTCTCCTGGCCTCCGCAACAGGTGTGTCTGGATTGCCTTTTGGAACCTGTCTCCGGCCCGAATTAAGTCTCCCTATTTTGAGTGAAGAATTGTGGAAGTTCCCGTTGTACTTTGACACGCCGGGAGGAAGTGAACGAATACTTTAGGGAACTGGAGTGTAATGAGCGAATATTTTTGGCACTGGTTGTATTATGGGTAGAGAGCAATTACTTCTGGGAATGGTGGTGTTATTGGTGTGAGCGAACATTTGCGGGAACTGGTATTATGGTGGGAATGGTGTTATTTTTGGTGTGAACTGGTGAAGTGGGTGTTTTGGGAATGATTGTTATATATGTGGTGTGAACGAACATTTGTGGGAAGTGGTGATATTAGGTTGTAGGACTGATGGTGTTATTGGAGAAGTGAGCGAATATTTGTGGGAATGGGCGTTGTTGGTGAGGAGAGCGAAGACTTCTGGGAACGGTGGTAGGGCTGGTAGTGATGGGATATACCCTATGGTGTAGCTGGTTGAGTGAACGAATATTTTTGGGAATACGTCGTATGGGATTTTATTATGAACGAAGGATATTGTAAAAAGGTGAAAGTGAGAAAACAAGTGAAAATGAGTGAATAAATAAAACTGAGAGAGTGCCCGTCCCTGTAAAGCAACTAACTCAAAGACAAGCGGCCACCCCTTACAGGATTATGGCGTCTGGCATTGGATAGACACCTAGATGGATAGTGAGCGTGAAAACAAAAAAAATAACGAGGGATCCGAGATTGCAAACGTCCGCCAAGGCAGAGACGTTATCTTGTAACTTTCGTGCAGGCATTTTAGGCATTATTTATCGAGTTAGACGCAAAAATGTTGACATTGCCACAATTCCGAAATGGTAAAGAATCCTTTAAAAATTCCTTGATCCGGACGATGATCCGGATCACAAGCAAAATTTAATTGAATGTTCATTGGCCCATACCCTACCCCTTCAAAAAAATTCAGCAAAATCTGATCATAACTTTGTAATCATGCTAATAAACAAACAAACAAATCAACAGGGGCAAAAACATAACCTCCTCGGCGGAAATAATTCTCACATTAGGCAGCGTTACCGGAACTGCATGTGAGTGCTTGGGACTAAATGACAAATAGTGTGACGCTGGCGGTATGCTTTGAGAGAGGAGGGAGGACAGCGGTGAAGTGTAGGTGAGAGAGCAGCGGTGATATTGCCTAAGCCTTTGACTGTGATGATGTACGTCCTGTTTTGAGAGAGAGAGAGAGAGAGAGAGAGAGAGAGAGAGAGAGAGGCGTTGATATTTATTCCTTGACTGTGATGATGTACTTCCTGTTTTGAGAGAGAGAGAGAGAGAGAGAGAGAGAGAGAGAGAGAGAGAGAATGGGCGTGGTGTTAGGACGCGTTCAAGGGTCATGTAGTAAATGACCTTTCCTCGGCGATTTAGTGGCCTGGGGAACATCCTAACACCTTTCCTCGGCGATTTAGTGGCCTCGGGGACATCGTAATATCTTTCCTCGGCGATTTAGTGGCCTCGGGGACATCGTAACACCTTTCCTTGGCGATTTAGTGGCTTCGGGGACACCGTAACACCTTTCCTCTGCGATTTAGTGGCTTCGGGGACATCTTAACAGCTTTTCCTTAGCGATTTTTATTTTCATGGAACCTGAGTATCCTCTTGTATTAACGCAGTGTTGATATTAATACGAAACAGAAGCATGCAAGACGATGCTAAATCACGAAATGCAAAATAAACCACCAAGGAAGAGGTGCTACGAAGCTTCCAGTGTCACGTAAAATATGGAGCTACGAGAATACGGCTTTGGAAATATAACAAAATATAGTAAATGTTTTTGATGGTGAGATATAACAAATTTTCAGGTAAAAAAATTAAGATCGTATGAGCGACTTATTTGTTGGTGTTACAGGAAATTACAGATTAGTGAAGAAACAGAGGGTATAGGAAGTGGTGGGGTGGGGAGGAGGAAGGAGGAAGGGAGGAAGAGATAGGGAAGAGGAGGGAAGTAGAGGAGGAGAGGAAGGAAGATACAGGAAGGAGTGGGAGGGAGTTGGGGTAATGACGGGGGAGGGAGAGTGGTGGGGGAAGGGTGGCGGAGGAATGAGGAGGGAGGAGGAAAGGAAGAGGTAGGGAAAATGAGGGAGTAGAGGAGGAGGGGAAAGAGAACACAGGAAGGAGTGGGAGGGGTTGGGTATTGACGTGGGAGGGGTGGGTAGGGGTGGATGGATGGAGGGAGTAGGGGGACGAGGGAAGTGATTAGGGAAAGAGGGACGGAGTGATTGAAAAAGTGGGGATGGTGGGGAGTAAGGAAAAAGGTAGGGGGAGAAGGGGAAGGAGGAGATGAGGGAGAGGTGAAGGAAAGGAAGGGGAAGGAGGGAAGGGAGTAAGGGTAGGGAAAGGGGAGTAAAAGAATACAGGAGAGAGAGAGAGGGGAGGAGGGAACTTGAGTGGATAATAAAGAGATGGGTTACAGGATGATTTTTTTCCAGTTTTTATGGATATATATATTTTTTTTCCAACTACACTCACTGGTTTTCCTTGTCTGTCTGTCTGTATGCCTCTCAGTCTTTCTTTCTCTTCATGTCTGTCTATCTGTCTGTCTGTCTTTCTAACAATCCATCCATTATTCCATTCATATGTTTGTATATCCAGCTGTTCATCCATCCATCCTTCCTTCCATCCGTCTGTGTCCATGTTTAGATTTATCAGTATCTATCTAGGGCTGTCTGTCTACCTGTGTATCTCTTTCTAATTGCCAAAGTCTTTCTGGATGTCTGTCATTGCTGTCCCTCCTATGTTCTTCCTCCACCTCAACTTCCCTTCATTGCTGTCTTGTCTCTCCCTTCGGTTTTTTTCTTCCTCCCCCATCCCCCTCCTCCTCTCTCTCCCTCTCTCTCTCTCTGTGCTGTGAAATTTCCATTAGGTATTTTCGCCATGGAAGAAGTTATCCCAATGTATTTTCCTGTAGGGATGATGGTCGGAGGGTTTGGAGGGTTGGGGAGAGCCTTCTTGTTGGTCTTTCTCTTTCTGGTCTGTCCCTCGCTGGTCTGCCCCATTCTTGTAGTTCTCTGAGTAAAATTAAGTTCCGGACCACGTCGTTGGGTTTGTAAGGTCTGTGTGGTCTGTGGTCTGTATTCATGTACCTCCTGCCTGGTAATAGTGATTTATGTCCTATGGTCTCTCCTGCCTTCCCCAGTACCCCTCCTGACCCCCCGCCCCCCCCTCTCTCTCTCTCTCTCTCTCTCTCTCTCTCTCCGCCTTTCTTTTTTTCCTCACTCGTCCCAGCCCCTAATAGATTATTCACTGTCGGGAAACAGGGGAAAAAAGTGTGGTTATTTTTTATTTAGGAGAGAGAGAGAGAGAGAGAGAGAGAGAGAGAGAGAGAGAGAGACTGACTACAATAACAATTTCCTCCACAATTAACAGTATTATCAGAAAGTAGCAAGAATAACAGTACGTAAATAAATAAATAAATGGATAAATTAATAACTAGATGCACAAGGATAAATCGCTAAATGGAAGGCAATACCCCAGTCGTTTAAGATAATTGTTAAGGCCTCCTTGTGCCATTGCTAACTGCACTCTTACGTGGGATGCAGGCTAAGTCGATCAAAAAAAAAAAAAAGGCGTTTGGTGAATATCTGTGAAAATCCTATATATTTTTTTATAATCGACTTATTTCTTAGAGACTTACTGCTTTACTTTTGTTTTTTATTTTTTGTTTCTTGCTTTTTGTGTCTTGATTTTCTTGTTTGCGTTGCTTTAACTACATGTTTTTTTTGTTTTGTTTATACGTTGATGTGATTTTTGTTTTCCTTGCTTCCTGTTGTACTTATATTTTTTAATAGTTTTCTTGATTTGTCCTCGATATGCGTTTTTCTTCTTTCCTCCTCTCTCTCTCTCTCTCTCTCTCTCTCTCTCTCTCTCTCTGCCTTCTCCACTGTCTAACACTCCCTCTCCGCACATATCCCCTCCCCTCACTCTCCCTGCCCCCTTCTCCTCCCTCTCCCTTCCCCCTTTCCCCCCCTCCCTCCTCCGCCTCGTCGTCCCCTCCTTTCCAGTTTTTCTTTTTATGCGGCGCGGAATCCTTTGCCAAGAGTACTGTGAGGATGTGGAGAGAAAGACCGAGAAAGACATGGACGGATTATGCGGGGAGTACATTGTGTGTGTGTGTGTGTGTGTGTGTGTGTGTGTGTGTGTGTGTGTGTGTGTGTGTGGATTCACAGACGTATGAATAGGTAGTTAGATTGATTGAGCGATTGAGGGAAAGAACTAATAGAGATGAGGCAGAGGCAAGTGGGAGACAGTGAGTAAAGGAGAGACAGACAGACAGACAGACAGACAAAGAGATGGAAACACAGGAGGAGGCACTGGTCAGAAGAGATGGACAGATAGGTAGAAACACTAATGCTATAGAAAAGACAGATGCACAGGAAGTAAAGCAGAAACGGACACTTAAAGGCTCGGAATGATTGCAGAGACAGCTGGGATACAGAAGAGGCAGACGCAGAGACAGTAGAGAGACAGAACCAGACACAGAGACAGTAATAAGACAGAAGGGACAGACGCAGAGATTAGACTGACAGAAGAGACAGAGACAGTACTGAGACAGAAGAGACAGACAGACAGAGAGGCAGTAGTGAAAGTGAAGAGACAGACGCAAACAGAGAGGCAGTAGCGAGACAGAAGAGACAGACAGAGACACAGAAAGGCAGTAGTGAGACAGAACAGACAGATACAGACAGTATTGAGACAGAACAGACACAGACACAGAGACAGTAGTGAGACAGAAGAGACAGACAGACAGAGAGGCAGTAGTGAAAGTGAAGAGACAGACGCAAACAGAGAGGCAGTAGCGAGACAGAAGAGACAGACAGAGACACAGAAAGGCAGTAGTGAGACAGAACAGACAGATACAGACAGTAGTGAGACAGAACAGACACAGAGACAGTAGTGAGACAGAAGAGACAGACACAGAGACAGAGAATGTATCCCCAAAACTGTGAGGCTTGAGATGAATTATTCAGACCGGCTACAGGACTGCCGGCATCTAGATGAGAGCTTATGGGGAGGGGCAGGGGGAGAGGAAGGGGAAGGGGAAAGGGAAGGGGGAGAGGAAGGAGAAGGGGAAAGGGAAGGAGTGGAGAGGAGACGGGGAGGGGAAGCGGAGGGGGTGGAAAGGAGGGCGGGAAAGGCGGAGGGGGAGGTTATGAAGAATGTAGAGCGAAGGAAATGAGTGACTGTTGGATAGGGGAAAAGTAGGGGGGAGAGGTGGAGGAAGGGGGCAGTGGACGGGAGAGGGAGGACATGATGAGTGGAGAGAGGAGGGAAGAGTGACTGTGAGGATTGAGGTAGGGGGAATAATACGAGGGGAGGGGAGGAGCTAGTGGAGGAGATGTGGAGAGGAGGGAGGAGGAGGGAGTTAGGGAGCAGATGAAGGGTAGGGGTAAAGGAGTGGGGAAATTGGGGGGGTGCAGGTAGGGGGATGATTGATAGTGATGGTTAAAAAAGAGAGGTTGTGGGGGCAGAGAATGAGTCTGTTAGTGGGGTAGGGGAGGCGCTGGGGGTAGGAACAGGGAGGAATGAGTGGGGAAAATAAAGTGGGGGGATGAGGGAGTTACAGATGAGTGGGAGAGGGGAATGGGGAGACGGTGGATGGAGTAGGGAGGGGGAAGGGCTGGGGAATTAAAAAGGAGGGAATGTGAGTTGGGGAAGAGGGAATGAGTGAGTGGGAGGGGTGCGAATGTGGAATGAGTGGGAGGCAGAAGAGTGAGAGGGGGAAAGAATGAGAGAGAGAGGGAGGAAAAGGAGATGCAATAGAGGAGTGTAGAGGAAAAAGCAAATGTATATACTGACGCTGAGAGAGAGAGAGAGAGAGAGAGAGAGAGAGAGAGAGAGAGATTACGAGGAAAGAATATTTAATGAAGGAGAGAAGGAAGACAGTACAAAAATAAAATGAAGAAAGAAATAATATGACAATAAAGAAAAGAGGGATTTAAAGAAGGATGGAAAGGAAAACAGAGTAATGATGATGATGATGATGTGAAGGAGGAGGAAGAGGAGAAGGAGAAAGAGAAGAAGGAGGAGGAAGAGGAGAAGGAGAGGGAGAATGAGAAGAAGGAGGAGGAGGAACAGAAGAGGATAAAGATGCTGATAAAAGAACCGAATATATAATAAGACATTAAACAAGAACAAATGTAAATAAAGGAATGCCAAGAAGTCAATATGGGTTTGCATGTAAGGGAGGGTTGGGGTTTCTTGCTCACGTAATGCCGCTCAGGGGAAAGGGAGGATGGTTACCCTTGCCTTTAAAACGTCGGGAGTGAGTCGCTTAGTCCCAGGTCTTTACGTTCCAGTTGGGGCAAAAAGGAGGGGGGGATTGGATGATAGATAGACAGACAGACAGATGGATTGATAGATAGATATAGAAAGATAGGTCGATAGATAGATAGATGTTGATAGATACAGACAGATTGGGCAGATAGGTAAGTAGATACAGATAGATTGATTGATAGATAGTCAATAATGGATAGACGTAGATAGATAGTGCGATAGTTATTTTATTACGTATATCACTATAACCTTTTCAGTACGGTGACGATTTGCTGTTTCATTTCTGTCTGCTTACCACGAAACGAATTTTTTTTTTATCATCAGCTTATAATACAGGAAGGAATTAATTTTCGGACTGAAGGGGTTGATTCTCTTTTATACGTTAGGGATATAATAGACTTATATAATTTTCTCCTCTCTCTCCTTTCCTCTTCATTACTCATCTCGTTCCTTGCTTGCTTCCTTCCTTCCTTGCTTGCTTCCTTCCTTCCTTCCAACCTTCCTTCCTTCTTGCCTGCTTGCTCCTCCTCATTTCTCCCTCTGTTTCTTTCCTTTGTCATTTTCTTTCCTTCCTTCCCTCCTTCATCTCATCCATCCATCCATCCATCCATCCATCGTCCCTTCCTTCCTTCCTTCCGACTTTCCTTCCTTCCTTACTTTCACCCATCCGTCCATCCATCATCCATTCCTTCCTTCCTTCCTTCCTTACTCTCACCCATCCGTCCATCCTTCGTTCGTTCCTTCCTTCATTCATTCAATCATTCATTTATTTATTCTCTCCTTCCTTCCTTCCTTCTTTCCCTCCATCACTGCCCCTCCTCACACCCTCTTATTAAAACCTCGTAAGTAAAAGCATTCCAGGGTGAAATGTTTTAACTTAAGGTATTTTCTTTCTTTTTCTTTCCAATTTTCTTTCTTTCCTCCATCCATCCATCCTTCCTTTCGTTCGTTCTTTCTTTCTTTCTTTCTTTCTTTCTCCTTTTCTTCTTTCTCGTGATTTTATTGCGTTTTCTCTTTTTTTTTCCTATTCTCAGTTTTGTCTTGTTTGTTTTCCCCGTAATGTTTTTCTCATTCTCAATTTTTTCTTATTTTTCTCATCCTTTTTCTGCTGTTTTTTTCCTCTCTCTCTCTCTCTCTCTCTCTCTCTCTCTCTCTCTCTCTCTCTCTCTCTCTCTCTCTCTCTCTCTCTCTCTCTCTCTCTCTCTTTCATTATTTTCCCCCCGCACGCTACCCTTAGACGCCCCGTATATCTATCATGTATGTATCTACTATGTTATTATTGTGCGATTATCTACCGTGTCTTTATCTATCGCAGGTTTATCTATCATGTATTTACCTCCTGCGTATATTTTGGGAGTTGGAAGAGGCCACCATCCACTCACTCGATGTAGTCCTACTTTCAGGTGACCCTGCATCAAGTGGTAGCCAGATGGTTTCATGAACTGGCGAAAGGTATTATATTACGTTGGGTGTTAACCATAGCGTCAGCATTTAGACGCCTGGTGGCTGAGTGGGTTACGGCGCTCCTGCCTGATGTGGCCCCTAGGAGTTGAAGTCTGAGGGTGGTTGCGGTTATTGCCCACATAATGTCTCTCTCTCTCTCTCTCTCTCTCTCTCTCTCTCTGTCTCTATCTCTCTCTCTCTCTCTCTCTCTCTCTCTCTCTCTCTCTCTCTCTCTCTCTCTCTCTCTCTCTCTCTCTATCTCCGGCAGGGTAGGGCAGAGAGAGGATGAGTCATTACCCAGTTATTAACACTGTGAGAACCATCATTAGCCTTCACTTCAAGACATCAGCCCTCCTCCTCTCCCTGTCTTAAGCCCTTCTTCCTTCACCTTCCTTCATTCCTTCTTTCCTTCACTACTTCTTTCCCTCCTTCATCCCATCATCCCCTCCTTCATTCCTTTATTACTTCTTCCCTTCCTTCATTCTCTCACTCCTTCCTTTATTCCTTCTTTCTTTCCTTCCTTCCTCCCTTCCTTCCTTCTCGTTCATTTGTCTTCATTCCGTCCATCGCCTCTCCTTTGTCTTTTTTCTTCCTTCACTCTCCCTCCCTTCATTTTGGCTTTCCTTAATTTCTTCCATCCTTCCTTCCTTCCTTTCATCCACCCATCCAACCATCTATCCTTCTTTCACCCTTCCTATCCCTCTCGCATCAACCATCTCTCTCCTTTCCTTCTCTCCAGTTCCTGTTATTATCGCTTCTCCTCCTCCTCCTCCTCCTCCTCCTAAATTCCTACTCTTTATCTTGTTTCTCTCCCTGTTCTCTCCTTTCTTATTTATTTCTCTATCTTTCCTTCCTTTTCGTTGTATTTATTGCGTTTTTCCTACTTCCCCCCCCTCTCTCTCTCTCTCTCTCTCTCTCTCTCTCTCTCTCGCTCTCTCTCTCTCTCCCCCCCCCCCCTACTTCCACACTCCTTTCACTCCTCCTCTCCGTCACCTGTTTCTCCCCTCCTTCCTTCCTTCTGATCTTCTTTTCTTCCCCTTCCTTATCTCTTCTTTATGATCTTTTTCGCCCTTACTATCTCCCCACCTCACCCCTCCCTCGCCTCCTCCTCCACTTCTTCCTTCCTTCGTACCTCTCCCCCCTCCCTCCTCCCTCCTTAATTTCTCTCCCTTCCCTCCCCTTCTCTCCACATTCTTCCCATTTACTCCACTTTTACCCCGCTTCCATCCCCTTCCTCCCTCCCGTCCACTTCCTACCCCCTCTCCGCTCCCCTCTTCCCTTACTCTCCCCTTCTCTCTCTCGCTCACTTCTTTCCACATCTCATGTTACTGCATTTTCCCTCTGTTCCTCTCCATTCCTCCATTTACCTCCTCCCTTACCACCCCACCTCCTCCCTCACTTCCTTACCCCTTTCCACCCTCACTTCTTATACCTCCTCCTCCTCCTTACCTACATTCTTCTTCTCTTATCCTCCCTTCCTTCCTTCCTCTCCCCTCCCCTCCATCTCATCCCTCTCCCCTCCCCTCCATCTCATCCCTCTCCCCTCCCATCCCTTGCTGATCCCCCTCCCCCTCTTCTGCTCCCCTCCCCTCCAGTAATACCCACCTCACCGGAAAATAACCCAAGCCTTCCGTCGCTAAAAATGCTCCTGTTTTGTTTAACGCCACTTTAAAAGGCCGGCGCAGCAAAAAAAAGAAAAAAAAAAAAAGGAGGGGGTGGGGGTAATACAGGTAGGAGGGCGGGATTTATTTTTACCTGGCTGGGCGGGGCGGGTGAGTAGGTGGGTTGGTAGGTGGGTTGGGTGGTAGGTAGGCAGGTAGGTAGGTAAGTAAGTAGGTAGGTAGGTGAATGGATTGGTAGGTAAATATGTGGGTGGTTGGGTGGATCGGTAGGTAATTTGGTAGGTAGGCAGGTGGATAGACGGATGGATGGTTAGGTAGGAAAGGTAGGTAAGTACAAAGGATTATAAACGAAAGCAAACACCAGATCTGTTGGTCCTTTCGTGGCTGTTTGGCATAGGGAAGGTTACTCACTCTCTCTCTCTCTCTCTCTCTCTCTCACTTCCTTGCTCTGAGGTTCTATGTCTTTACCTGGTCTATCCTTCTCTGCCAACAGGAGCTATACCTTCCACGTGCAGGTAAATAATCTCTGCCAACCCTTAAAAGAAACACAAGAAAAGGAAAAAGTCAGTAGAAAATCATGCACAGAAAAGCAGAAGTTTGAGCTCACACATTCTCTTGAAAAAAAAAAAAAAAAAAAAAAAAAAAAAAAAAGGAAGAGAAAGGCATAGAAAAAAAAAATCCCCAAAAACTTAATGCCAGCCCGAAGAGGAAAACAAGAAGCGTGAGACAGACAGACAGACAGGCAGTGTGAGGGTGAGAAGCGAGTGTGAGAGGGTCGGTAATGAGGGTTATCAGCGGGGTTAATGAGGGCCGGCTGCCGTGTCAGTCGGCTTAATTACAGGCTGGGGCAGGGGGGGAGGGGGAGGGGGAAGATGGCGAAGAAATGACCAGGATAAGCGAGTGTATTTTTTTTTTTTTTTACATTTTTACACTTGTTTTCATTTTTTGGACTTGTTTTTTTTGCGTTATTTTATGATTTTTTCTTATTTTTTGAGCCTTTTTGCATTATTTATTTATTATTTATTATATTTATTCATTTCATTTTAGAACTCATGTTTATTTCGCTTCATTTAAGGACATATTTTCCCATTATCTTTTTAAGGACTCGTTTTCGCAGTTTTTGAGGATTCTTTTTCTCATTTTTTCCAAGACCTTTTTTTTTTTTGTGTCGATTAAGGCATGGCTGAGAAAAATCGTCCTTTGGAAACTGGGCTGTGAGTATGGGTAGGCTTGATGGCAGTGGGACTAACTCTACGAGGAACGTTTTGTGGCAGTTAGGAACGTTTGCAGTTACGTTTGCTTAGGAACGTTTGCAGTTACGTTTGCTTAGGAACGTTTGCAGTTACGTTTGCTTAGGAACGTTTGCAGTTACGTTTGCTTAGGAACGTTTGCAGTTACTTTTGCTTAGGAACGTTTGCAGTTACATTTGCATAGGAACGTTTCCAGTTAAGACACTTCTGAACCAATTAAGGATTTTCTTCTTGCAATTAGGACCCTTCTGAACCAATTAAGGATTTTCTGAAGGCATCTTGTACCGTAATTAGAATCCTTGTGAACCAATTAAGGATTTTCTGAAGGTATCATGTAATTAGGATCCTTGTGAACTAATTACCGATTTTCTGAAGGCATCCTGTAATTAGGATCCTTCTGAACCAATTAAGTCTTAACTACGAACAATTTGAAGCCATTTAAGGACATTTAGATGCATTTTTTTTTTTAAAGCAAGGAAGAAGGAACCAAAGGCCAGGAGCCCGCAAACCGTTCCCTCCAAGAAAAAAGCAAAAATAATACAAAAGAGAGACAAATTCAAGATCCGTTCGTTTCGAGACTCCTTTTATTATAACTTGCCTTAAAATTCCCGCCTCTTCATCTTGCATGCCGAGTTGCAGGAAGAGATGAACACCAGATTATGATGCTAAAAAAAAAAAAAAAAAAAAAAGGGGAGGGGGCTGTGAAAAGGATGCTGAACTGAATGATGTCTCTCTCTGCCTATGATGTACGTGAAATAAGCTTGACTAGGACGAAGATCTGAACCAAGTTGAGGTGAAGGTGGCATAGGAAGACTTAATTCTGGTAGGAGTACTTTGAAGCTACATAGAGGCACTTTGAAGAAATCTGAAGCTCTTTGAAATGATCTGCTTTTGAGGGAGCTTTGAAGGGAAGGGAAGCAAGCACAGTGGTGGATGGCGAGAGGGGGTGTTGAAGTGTGTGTGTGTGTGTGTGTGTGTGTGTGTGTGTGTGTGTGTGTGTGTGTGTGTGTGTGTGTGTGTGTGACCCGTGAGAGTGAGTGTGTTTTTTCGAGTCGAGCGAGAAAGGGTTGAGTGCCGCGTTGGGAGGTTTGGCAGTGATTAGGAGTGGGGGAGATGAGTGGACCTGAGAAATTAGTTGGAGTGGGAGATGAGTGGGACTTAGAGTGGGAGGAGATGAGATGAGTGAGAGTGATAGGAGATGGGTGGGAGTGGGAGGAGATGAGTGGGAGTGATAGGAGATGAGTGGGAGTGGGAGGAGTTGAGTGGGAGTGGGAGGGATGAGTGGGAGTAGTAGATGAATGAGAATGGGAGATGAGGGAGTGGGAGTGAATGGAAGAGAGGAATGAGCGGGAGATGAGTAAGAGTGGGAGGAATAAGTGGGACTGGGAGTGGGACTTGAGTGGGAGTTGGTAAGTGGGTGTGAAAGGTTGAGCTAGAAAATTAAAAGCGAAAAACAGACATTGAAAAGGCCAAAGATTGAACTTGAGTCGAGGACAAACTTGAGTCGAGGACATTGAAGTGATGAGCTTTGACTTGAAGTGAAAATTATAGTAGAGAGAGAGAGAGAGAGAGAGAGAGAGAGAGAGACTGTAGCAGGTGCGCCGGGTTAATTAGATGAATTTCGCAGGTGTTAAAAATGTAGCAATTCCTCTCATCTCCGCTTGACTCAGCTTGGGGGTACACACACACACACACACACACACACACACACACACACACAAGCAATAAATTATGTTCATCTAGACAACACAGACCCTTCATTACGAACTAAGTAATTGACAGAAGGGAAAGTGGGTGTGGGAAGAAGAAGACAGAGTTGGAGGAAGAGGGGAGGAGGAAGAAGGGAGTGGGAGGGGGAAGAAGAGTGGAGGAAAAAACAGTGAGGAGGAGGAGAAAGAAGAAGGCAAGAGAGTGAAGAAGGCAAGACAGAAAAAAGAGAAGAGTAGGAGGGGAAGAGAATAACAGTCAGGATTAAATCAAAGGGATACACACACACACACACACACACACACACACACACACACACACACACACACACACACACACACACACACACACATTAACAGCTGTCTTCCTCGCATGATGAGTTATTAGACAACTGAATATGATTCTTGTAGTGGAGTGTTACCTCTCTCTCTCTCTCTGTCTGTCTGTCTGTCTCTCTCTCTCTCTCTCTCTCTCTCTCTCTCTCTCTCTCTCATGTACCAGGTCCAGAAAAAAAAGAAAAACACGAGGGAGTGGGGCACGTAATGGCAGCAGGGTTTGTGTAAGTAAAAGTAGGTATATAATAGATATCTCTTGAGGGGGATGAAATCTGGGATTGTAGTGGCCAAGTGGTAAGGTGTTGGATGGCCATTTGAAAGGACGCGAGATCGATTCCAGAGTCTGGCTTTGGTTACCCCTTTACCTACGATTTTTTTTTTTTTTTACTGCGCCTAAGTGTAGATTAAAAAAAAAAGAAAAGAAAAAGATTGATTAGTCTCTTCACTCCAATGACTTATATTTTAAATTTTTTTTCCCGCTACTTTCAGACGATTTGTTCAGGTTAGAAGGGATTTTTTTAACTGGAGGGGTAGATATAGGTTTCATTAACTCTAGTGGTCCTTCACGCCTAAAGCTTCTTCATTTCTAGAGCTCCGTCACTTCTAGACCTATTTCACTCTTAAAGCTTCTTCATTTCTAAAGCTTCGTCACTTCAAGACCTATTTCACTCTTAAAGCTTTTTCATTTCTAGAGCTCCGTCACTTCAAGACCTATTTCACTCTTAAAGCTTTTTCATTTCTAGAGCTCCGTCACTTCAAGACCTATTTCACTTCTAATCCGTCACTTCAAGACCTATTTCACTTCTAAAGCTCCTTCATTTCTAGAGCTCCGTCACTTCAAGACCTATTTCACTTCTAATCCGTCACTTCAAGACCTATTTCACTTCTAAAGCTCCTTCATTTCTAGAGCTCCGTCACTTCAAGACCTATTTCACTCTTAAAGCTTCTTCATTTCTAGTGCTCCGTCACTTCAAGACCTATTTCACTCTTAAAGCTTTTTCGTTTCTAGAGCTCCGTCACTTCAAGACCTATTTCACTTCTAATCCGTCACTTCAAGACCTATTTCACTTCTAATCCGTCACTTCAAGACCTATTTCACTTCTAAAGCTCCTTCATTTCTAGTGCTCCGTCACTTCAAGACCTATTTCACTCTTAAAGCTTTTTCATTTCTAGAGCTCCGTCACTTCAAGACCTATTTCACTTCTAATCCGTCACTTCAAGACCTATTTCATTTCTAAAGCTCCTTCATTTCTAGAGCTCCATCACTTCTAGAGCTTCCATAGTTGAATAAAATCGCCCTGTGGTAGGCTGAAGGAAGAAGTGCCAGGGAGCCCACTAGATCCACGAGAATAACCCACCTTGAGTCCGTTTATTTTCACGTGACGGAACCGAGCCACTCCCACAGCATGAATACTAAGCCGTGGGAGCTTGATATTAGATGGGCCTTAGTTATGAGGTGGGAATGAGTCTTCTTGGTTACTAGTCAAATCGAGCCTCCGGCCTGACTACACCTGGCCATCCACCATGATATTCGATTACCGCTAGATTTGAGGTGGGAATAGATCTCCTTGGTTACTGGTCAAATCGAGGCTCCAGTCTGAGCTGAAAGGGGTTGGGGATCAGGCTAGAGTAAAAGAAAAAGTTATAATGATATGACCTTTTATCACTGCAAAGAAATTTCACGTACCCAGACCTGTTAACTGGTACCTACTGATATATTTATACAGGTAGCAGTTTTACCTGTCCATAACAAAGGTGAAGCAAAAGGTGACGCGTGTGTGTTTAGGAGAGACTGAAATGTCAAAGGAAGTGTGTACTGGTAAGATTTTTTATGTGAGGGAAGGAAACATGGGTGTCGATAAAAAAACTGATCTTGAAATGATTTACATGCATTATTCAATTTTTTTTTTTTTTTTTTTTTTTGTCGACATCTGCAGTCCTATGACGTATTATTATTATTTTTTGTTTCTCGTAACTTTAATTTTGTTTGGGGAGATTTTTCGAACGGGGGGAGAGGGGGGAGATTAGATACAGCATCTATTAGCCGCTTCACTACAAGAGATTCCTTAAGTTTAATAAAATCGTCTGCTGAGAGTTCGATTAAAATGAGAAATAGGTCATCGTGTCCAGGAAAAAAAGCTGAGAGGGAAAAAAAAATAGTTTCTGAAAATTGAAAAAAGATAAAATGTGTATAAAAAATATGTATATGGAAAGAGTATGGATGCAAGTGTTGATATGTAGAAAAATATATATAAAGTTTTTGGATTAAGACAAGCGTTGAATGAAAAACGTAAGAGAGAGAGAGAAAAAAAAAAGATAAGTGTGGAAGAGTGCGTTAGGCTCGAATCGATTTTTTTTTTTTCATATTTTCCATTTTCCATCTTCAGACGATTTTCTTCATCTTTAGAGAGGTATTTGGAACTGTGGGGGTTTGATCTAGCCTTTCTTAACCCTCCCGTCTTTAGGGGGTGCGCTCATAGCCAGAATTTTATCGTCTGGAAGCAGCGGGAAGAAAGTAGAAGCGACGTTCTTTGGGAGAAGTTTGGAGTAGAGTAACCTGTTGAGAAGAATAAATAAATGAATAGATAGATGTGTGTGTGTGTGTGTGCGTGTGTGTGTGTGTGTGAGAGAGAGAGAGAGAGAGAGAGAGAAGTGTTTTGTAATGTGAAATAATGGATTGCAACTCTGAATGACTTAGTGGGAAAAGTATACGTGTGCACAGTCAGAGCTTCGAAATGAGGATGAATATTATTAGAACTTTTGGATCAGACTCTTTTATTCAGATCAGGGGAGACATCTTGAAGGGAGAAGATTAATGGAATTCTAACCCTCCCTTTTTCTTCTCACACCCTTGATCTCTAAATAAGATAGTACTGTGAGAGAAGGAGAGCGAGGATGTGATCGTAATGAAGAGGCGTTGGGTATAATAAACGAAGTTCAGAAGAGCTTTTTTTTTTTTAACAGTTCACTAAAATATATTAGGGTATGCGCCAGTATTTGCAATGTTGCCTGCATTTCAATTAAAGTTGCAAATTGGGCTGTGACTTTCGATGGCTTGAATGATGAGTGAATGGATGTGTGGCTCGTTCATTGGGTATATGTCCTCTGATTGGGTGTTTTACTGTTGCATTTTTTTTCGTCACATTCCCATTTATGAGTAGTGGGAGGTAGGGACTGGATGATGGTGGTGGTGGTGGTGGTGGTGGAGATGGTGGTGGTGGTGGTGATGGTGGTTGTGGTGGTGATGGTGGTGGTGAAGATAATGGTGGTTGTAATGATGTGGTGTTGAAGATGATGAGGATAATGATGACAGTAATGGGAATGTTGTGGATGATTTTGAGGGTGGTTGTGGTAGTGCTGGTGGTGGTGATAAAAAAAGTGATGGTTGTAAAGATCGTGATGATGATGATGATGATGATATTACGCCGAGCGGTGGTGCCTCCCGTTTTCTTTAGCTCCAAGGTATGACTGAGTCGGAGCCATCATTTATTCTTAACGTCATCAGTCCATAAGTGTATTGTATATTTTAGTTTCTTAAGACTATCTCCTCGCGATTTCATTCTCCTTAAGACACGCTTTTGGAACTGGAGTGGTTAAGTACGACCATCACTGACTCCTTCACGACCACAGTGCCCTCCCAACCCCTTCAGTCCGATGGTGTGTTTATTTCCTTGCTGCTGCTTGATTTGTTTCCGCTCCTGCGAGACGTCGTGAAATGAGTATAACGGGCGGAGGGAGTTAATTGAGGCTACTTCCACGGTCTCCATTTCCAGAAGTCTCCCCCGAGCTGAAGGAAATCGTCTGGAGATAGAGATTAATAATACGTCTTGGGAAGCATTAACCGAAGGACCCTGAAGTTCCCTTATGCGGTACGTTATTTTTTTCCACTTATTTACTTATTTATTTATCATTTAGCGCAGCCAGGGACGTAGGGTATTTACGAACCGAGGCGCACTCTACCGACCATGCCACCGGGGCGCTAAGGTGTGGCGTTAAGCGAAATGTTTACCTGGTGATGCACTGGAGTCGTATTCATAAATTATCTTTGCCTTAACCATTGTCTGCAATGCCTAAGATTATTTATACTTACCTTTATTTTTACTCATTCAGAAACTAAACACAACCAAGCCAGTGTGTGTAGTAAATTATTAATAGAAACAGAAAAAAATAACTGTTCCTGACATTAATTAACTGTTTGGTATATTATTGTAGAATTGGTGAAGAACTTTTATAAATCCTGCTCCAGGTGTGTGGGGCGCTAATCACAGGTGGGCGTGGGTAATGAATAAGGATCCCAGGTAATCAATAAGGGCGGTGCTCCTATGATTATGCAGGAGGGGGTCGCCCATAAAACACCTCGACTTGTGGATTAAGAAGGGAGCACCTGGAGAAAGTGTATTTTTATAGATTCTGGTGTTTGTGTGTGTTTGTGTGTTTTTTATGTTTGCCGTTCTTCTGGTGTTTGTTTAGTTTTTTTTTTTTTATTCCGTCGCTTGATTATTATTTATTTTTCGACGTGTGTTAAGAAGGGAGAAAGAGATTTTTTTTTTTTGGTATTGTGTGTGTGTGTGTGTGTGTGTGTGTGTGTGTGTGTGTGTTGTTTGGTATATCTTTCTTGCTTATATTTTCCTTTATATCCTCTCTAGTCTTCATTTTCTTCCTTTTTTTTTTTTTTTATCATTTTTTTTCCCTGGACCCTCGTAAACTAAAAAAAATCCCGTCGAATTACTGAGCCCGCTTGTCTATATGTTAAATCTGGAGGCTCGATATCATGGACCCTGTGCCTGTAATCCGGAGAGAGAGAGAGAGAGAGAGAGAGAGAGAGAGAGAGAGAGAGATGATGTGTTTGTCTCTATGTGTATCTGTGTAGTGTTTTCAGATATTTATTATTATTATTATTATTATTATTATTATTATTATTATTATTTTTATTATTATTGTGTGTGTGTGTGTGTGTGTGTGTGTGTGTGTGTGTGTGTGTGTGTATGTAAATTAATTGGTGCATCCAGTCTTTCATATACAAAACTAGCCATTTCGAAATAATTGATGTTAGGTTATCTTTAAAAGGAACAATTTTTTGTTTAGCTCAGCCTTTGATTCTTTTTTTTTTTGGCATTAATAAATATACATGTATACGTGCATGTGTATATGTGAATGTTCGAATATATGTATGTCCGGTATGTGTGAATGTGTGCGTTTATATTGTGTGTGTATATGGATGTAAACTGTATTCTGTATGTATGTGTATGTATGCTTTTGTATGTGTGTAAAGGAGTACAGAGGAAAGCAAACAGCAGCACACTTGTCGGTCCTTTCGCGTGTGTTTGGAATTGGGAAGGTTTTAACTGATGAAACTATTGTCACTTACAGTCAGGGATAGAAAAGTAGGAAGGCTTCAGCTCTATGTATGTATGTGTATGAGGGTGTGTTTGTAGGTGTTTATGTGTGTGTGTGTGTGTGTGTGTGTGTGTGTGTGTGTGTGTGTGTAGTGTAGTGTATATGATGCAGGGGAAACCAGCCTCATGACTCCAAAACTGTTGTGTTAAGGGGATTACCACCGCCAGATTAGAGTGGAGTGGGGGGAGGAGGGGAGGGAAGAGGGGAGGTGAGGGGAGGAGAAGGGAAGGGAAGAGAAGGGAGGACAGGAGGGGAAGGGGAGGGCTGAAATTGTAAGGGGTGAGGGAGGAGAGGGAAAGAGGAAAGGAGGGAAGGGAAGGGAAGGTAAGGGGGAGGCGAAATATGAGTGAAAGGGGGAGAGGGAGAGATGGAATGGAGATGTAAAGAGAGGAGTGAAAGGGGAAAGGGAGGGAAGAAGAGGGAGGAGAGAGGAAAAAGGAGAAGGGGAAGGTAGAAGTTGTGAGTTGAGTGGTGAGGGAGAGGGGAAGGGGAGTGCAAAGGAAAGCAGCAGCAGCAGACCTATTAATCCTCTCAATGCTGTTTGTTTGGGAGGGGAATGGGAGGTGGGGTGAGGGAGGGGAAATGTGAGGGGAGAGGGGATTGGATGATGGAAGTTCTGAGGGGAGGGGAGGGTGGATTTTATGTGGGAGAAGTAGAGGGGGAAGGGAGGGGAGGGGATGTGGTGAGACCAGAGGTGGGGGAGTGTTCGTGAAAGTGTAATGCTCTCTCTCTCTCTCTCTCTCTCTCTCTCTCTCTCTCTCTCACACACACACACACACACACACACACACACACACACACACACACACACACACACACACACACACACACACACACACACACACAAAGCAGTACAAGGGATTGAGAGGGGGTAGGGGGGAGTAGGGAGGGGAATGGAGGGGATAGAGAAGGAAAGGAGGGGATGGGAGAGGGAAGGGGAAGGGTAAAGGGAGGGGGAGGGAGTGTGTGGGGAGAGGAGGAGGGAGAGGGAAGAGGTGAGATGAGAGGAGGGGGAGGAGAGGGAAGAAGGAAGGGAAAAATGAAATAAGGGAGAAGTGAGAGGAGGGGGAGAGGGGGGAGGAGAAGGAAAGAGGGGGTGAGAGTGAGGGGGACAGAGAGGGGGAGGGGGAAGGGAGGGGAGGGGAGGGGAGGGGAGGGGGTGGGAGGGGAGGGAAAGGGAGGAAAGAGGGGAATATTAGGATCACAGGGATAACAATGCATCATAGCTCTCTAGCCTGTTTATCGGTCTCTATCTCTTTATCTCTCTGTCTGTCCGTCTTTCTATCTATGGGTCTGTCTATCTATCTATCTGTCTATCTGTTTGTTTATCTATCTATCTGTCTGTCTGTCTATCAGTGACCCAATCAGGCTGTAGGTCTATTAGTCACATCGCTAACTTTTTACTTCAGCTTTCTATCTCCGCTCTCTCTCTCTCTCTCTTTCAGTTCTAATTGCAGTGAAGAGATATTACCATTTTGAGAGAGAGAGAGAGAGAGAGAGAGAGAGAGAGAGAGAGAGAGAGAGAGAGACTAATGGCAGAGAGATAGACACACAGATAGAGAATGGGACACAGGCAGACAGTCACAGAAAGAGAGAGGGACACAGACAAATGACAGAGATAGACAGAGACAGACACAGTTAGATAGCAGCCACAGACATAATGGCAGAATACATAACACAGACAAATGGCCTAGAGTCAGACACAAAGCTAGACAGACAGACAGACAGACAACCTGATTCTCCGTTCAGGTTTGGGGATTACATAGGCAGACTTATTATCTCCTCCCCCTCCCCTCCCCTCCCCATCCTCACCTCTCTCTTCCTTTACTCTCTCCCCTCCCTTCCCACTGCCGCTACGTTCCCCCTCCCCATACCTCCCCTCTCCTTCCTTCACCCTCTCCTCCCCTCCTCTCCCCTCCCCCTTCACGTTGCCCTGGGGAATTGGAGGGAGTAGGGAGGTAGGGGAGAGAAGTGGGGATGAGGGTGAGAGGAGAGAAGGAATGAGGGGGGAAGGGGAAGAGAGAAAAATGAAGGGCGGGGGAAAGAGATGGGAGAGGGAAAGAGGGTGGAGGAGAGATAAGGACGGAGGGAAGGGCTATGGAAAGGGAAATGGAGAGGGGAGGTTGAGTGAGGGAGGGATGTGGGTGAGGGAGAGGAGGTTGGGAGAAAGAGGGGAGGGAGTGGGAGAGGGAAAATGGAGGGAGGTGAAAGGGAGAAAAAGAGGAAAACGATAGAAAGGAAGGAAAAAGAGGGGGAAGAAGGAAGGGCGGTAGGAGAGAAAAATAATGAAGAGTAGAGAGGAGAAAAGAGAGAGCCAGAAATGGGAGGAGAGAGAGAGAGAGAGAGAGAGAGCACTAGGGTATGGAATATTAATGAAGTGTTGTAGTGTTGGGCAGAATATTAAGCGTATTATGTCAGGTGGTAATACTGGGTCTTGGGGCTGCTGGGAAAAGAATATTATACCTTACTCATATTACCTGCTGCTCTGTCTCTCTGTCTGTCTGTTTATCAATCTATTACGTGTTTGTTTGTCTCTGTGTGGCTGTTTATCTATCTGTTACCTGTCTGGCTGTCTCTGTGTATTGATGTGTCTGTATTTATCCATGCTTTCCTGAGGCCTGGGGAGTATTACACACACACACACACACACACACACACACACACACACACACACACACACACACACACACACACACCTGGACATCCCCTTTAAAAATCACTCCTCCTAGCTTCCCTGTACACATTACTTTGAAACTAACGACACTGAAATCCCATCAGGTCGACGCTGCTCTGATATATTTCCCATTTTTTCTTTTTCTTTTTTTTTTGAGAGGCCAAGCTTGTCATTAAAATCCTAGTACCAGGAAATGTAAAAAAATAAATGATAACCGTCTTTGAAAAATGTAGTTATTGTAGAATTTATTTTTATTATTAATTTTCGGTGAGATTTTGAATATATTGAAGTTATCATAAATATAGTAGAGTTGTCGTAGGGAAAGGGTTTGATGTATTTGTTGATCTGTCTGTCTGTGTGCCTGTCTGTGGATCTGTCTGTCTGCCTGTCTGTCTGTATCTGTCTATAAATCTGTCGGTGCGTCTGGCCATATCTGTCTGTATCTGTGCATGTTTGTATAGCTACTCCTCAATCTATGTATCTGTGTATCTATGTATATGTACTTATGTATTCCATCCATCCATCCACCCATCTCTATCTGTCTATCTGTCTATCCATCTACCTGTATATTTATCCATCCATCCATCCATCCATCTATCCATCCATTCATTCATTCATTCATTCATTCATCCATCCATCCATCCATCTTTCCATCCATCCATCCATCTGTCTATCTATCTGTCTTTCTGTCTATCTATTTATCTATCTGTCTATCCTATAAGCAGTCTTCAAACGCAGTACGCTATACTGTACAGCAGAATGACCACCGAGGGATCCATTGGCGTTAAGCATTCGCCAAACGTGCTGAGTCGAGTATATTTGGCGTTTCTGTTCATTATTTATTTATTTATTTATTTATGTATTTTTCAGACAGCACTAGTAAGGTTTTGATCATTCTTTTTCTTGTTTTTCTTTTTACGTACAATCAGCAGAAGTAATGATAGTCCCGCCGCTCCTTTTACATTTTTAAACCAGACGAAGAACTTTGAAATATTGATATGGTCTGCTTTAAGGGGTGTTCAGGTGTGGTATTTCCCGTGACGTCACTGATTTCCCCAGGTGTTATGTGTCTTTCTCAACCCTTTCAGTTTGATGACGTATAACCTATTTTATTTTTTGACTTGCTACCAATGGATGACTTTTTTTTTTTTCAGTCTTGTATAGGTCTTTTTTGTTTTTCTTTTTTTATCTGGAAGAGTTATGAATTAGATAAGTCACTAATTCCTTCATTATTTGTCTTCCCGCTCATGAAATCGCCTGAAGGTGGCGGGTGCAAAATGTACGTCAGCGATGTGAAGGGGTGGACTTGATTATTATTTGTCGGTATTAGGAAAAGGTGTTGCTTGGGATGAGAGAGAGAGAGAGAGAGAGAGAGACTGGAGGGGTGGAGGAGTTAGGTACGGCACTCTATTAACCCCTTCACTACCTAGATACTGAACACCAAATGATAATAATGATAATAATAATAATAATAATAATAAATGAATAAATAAATGAAAAATAATAATAATAATAATAAATGAATAAATAAATGAACCCTTCTAGTGACAGCAAGAGGAAAAGTATAGATTGAGTCCTCGGGATGAAGGGATTAATATTAGTGTACGAATCCACGAAACTAAATTCTCTTTCGTGATACAATTGAATAAACTCATTGGGGCATTAAATTTGCTGACGAAAAAAAAAAAAAATCCTGCTACTGCCTTCCATTTTGAACGAAGTATCTTAGTACGTCTCTATTTACCTACACACACACACACACACACACACACACACACACACACACACACACACACACACACACACACACACATCACGGTCCTAAACTTGCTGCCGTTAAAGTAAATTAATTAATAAATAAGTAAAATTCCTCTCTCATCATTTGCGAACAAAAAAACAAAAAAAAAGACGAAAACTTATTAATTCTATTTTTTTTTTCGAATTCAGATCACTTACAGTAAATTGACGTGTTGATTTATCTGTCCATCATACAGTTGCAGTTGCTTCATCAGCACCATAGGGACCCGAGGCTAGTCCGGATATTTAAGGGAATGGAGACCAGTTATTCTTCCTTGAGCAGCATTAGGTAAACAGTAAACCCCACACCAGTCCTTAGATTAAGCCCGACTGGTTCACATCTATACTCTTCTCACTTTAACTTGGCCTAAAATTGCCATCCTTCCATCTTGAATCCCGAGTTGTAAAAACAGGTTAACACAGGGATATGATGCTTGTCACGAAGAAGTGCTGTGGGAAGGATGGAGAGCCCAGGTATTAGTCCCATTCATCCACTGAGCTACTTGAAATAAGCTGCAAAAAGACGACAATCTGGTTCACATAAGGTCTGTGTATCTATCTATTGCCAGATGCCTTAATCCCGTAAGGGGTGGCCACAAACAAATCGCCTCCATGTCGCCCTGTCCCCCGCCATTTCACTGCCCTGCTCCCAGTTCACACCCCCCTCTCTCATATACCTCTCCAGTCCATCCCTCCATCTCATCCTTGGCCACGTTAAGGCGAAAGTAGTACATAGCACGAATCCAAATCACTTGTCCTCCTATCTATTATTTACTTGGGAATAAAAATAAAAACAATAAAATCCCCTTTCAATCGTATCTCCGAATTTGCTTATGAATCCCCCTAAAAACCCACTTAATTAAGGTATATAAAAAATCCCTAATCCCGGAGATCAAGGGGGGATGAGGGCGAATGTCAGGAGTGCGGCGCCATTGACAACGAGAGCGATATTAGTCAGTTTTATTCGTCGGGGGTTTTGCTTTATTTGGGTAGCTAAGGACCGGCCATTAGTAGAGATTAGGAGGGTGGGGGAGAAAAAGGGGGAGAGGGGGAGGTGTGTGTGTGAGAGAGGGAGGGGAGGAGGTGTGTGTGTGAGAGGGAGGGGAGGAGGTGTGTGTGTGAAAGAGGGAGGGGAGGAGGTGTGTGTGTGAGAGAGGTAGGGGAGGAGGTGTGTGTGTGAGAGGGAGGGGAGGAGGTGTGTGTGTGATAGAGGGAGGGGAGGAGGTGTGTGTGTGAGAGAGGCAGGGGAGGAAACGGATGGGTAGGAAGAGGAAACGAAATGCTTAGGACAGAGAGGGAGTGATGCTTGTACGAAGAGAGAGAGAGAGAGAGAGAGAGAGAGAGAGAGAGAGAGAGAGAGAGAACAAATCAGCCAATAAAAATAATCAGCAGCTAAACAACAGACATTAAATTACGGTCCTGCAAAGTCTATTTTTCCCGATGTCGTCAGTTTTATCAGCTGGTGAAACTCGGGATCGTCACTCGCCCGAAATGAGAGAGAAAAAAAAGGGAGAAAATAAAGAGAGGGATAAAAAATTAGGATGGAGTGAATCGCTTCGTTTCTTTCTCTTTATTTTGGATGATATTATTGTTTTTTTTCGTATATATTTTTCAATTAAGGGGTCACGCCACTTATCACCAGCTTTCGTGGATTACCTCCCCCTCCCCCCCGCCCACACATACCCCCTTCCCTCCCCTCCCTCCTTCCCCCTTCCACTATGGCCTCTCCCCTCTCCTCTCCCCTCTCTACTCTCCCCAGTCCACTCTTTTCTCCTCTTCATCCTCTATTCCCTTCCTCGTTCGTCTTCTCTCCCCACTCCACTCTTATCCTCTTCCCCCTCTCCTCCCTTCCCCTTTCGTCCCCCTTGCCTTCCTCCCCTATCTTTCCTCGTATTCCCATCCCCCTCTTCTTTCTCCCTCTCCCGTCCCATCACTTCTTTGCCCTTCCCCCTTCTCCCCCTCCCCTCATCTCCTCTCTCCTCTTCCTCTTTCCCTTTTCTCCTCTCTACTCTTTCCCTTTCATCCCCCCATCCCATGCTTCCCAACCCCCCCCTCTTCCCCTCCTACCACTTTTCCCTTCCTCCATATTTTCATTTTCCCCTTTTCCATTTTCTCACTCCTACAATTCCCTTTCCCCTTTTTTCTTTCCTCGTATTCCCTTCCCTTTCCTCACACCCCCTCTCTCATTGCCTTTCCAGTCTCCTAGTTCTTCCTTTTTAATGCTTTCTTCCTGTCCCGTCCCCCTTGTGTGTGTGTGTGTGTGTGTGTGTGTGTGTGTGTGTGTGTGTGTGTGAGTGTGAAAGAGAGAGAGAGAGAGAGAGAGAGAGAGAGAGAGAGAGAGAGTGTCCAGGTGAGACAGGTACAAATAGGGTAATCAGGTGAACGTGTAATTAATCCCAATTATTGCTGTGCTGACCTGTTTTACCTGTGTGCTGGAGGGGGGACTGGGGTGGGAGGGGAGGGAAGGGTTAGGAATAAAGGGGAGGGAGAGAGGGAGGGGGAGAGGAGAGGATGTGAGTGTGGTGGAAAAACGGTCAGTGATGGTTTGGTTGGTGTAAGTGGAGAAGAGAATTGTGTGTGAGTGCGTGCCAGCCTGTGTGTGTGTGTGTGTGTGTGTGTGTGTGTGAGAGAGAGAGAGAGAGAGAGAGAGAGAGAGAGAGAAAGAAAGAAAGGAGTAATAGGGGAATGGAAGGGGCAGGGAATGTAACGGTGGTAGGGTAAGAGGAGGAGGAGGTGGAGGAAGAGGAGAAGCGAAAGAGGAGTAAGAGTGGGGAGCGGGGGAGAGAGACAGTTAGAGGCATGGGAACGTAAGGTGGAGGCGAGAGGGGAAAGGTTGGTTTAGCGGAAGATGAAAAGTACAGGGGAAAAAGGTAAAAGCAGCCTGTAACGGAATAATAAGTCCCTGTAAGGCTGTTTGGCATAGACCCTTACTGCTATATCTTCTCTGGGAGTCAAAGAGAAGGATAGTTAAGCAGGAAAACTCCCCATCCACAAAATTCTCTGGTCTAATCTGGCAGGAAAAAGTGAGAGAGGAGCATGAAGGACGGAAAAAACAAATTGTCATGGATAGTCTGCTGGAGGAAAGTAGGATTAGGCTGAGCACAGATATTATACTAAACACATTGTTGTTGTTATTATTATTATTGTTATTATTATTGTTACTACTACTACTACTACTACTGCTGCTACTACTACCATGATCATCATTACTATTTTCTGGGGATTAGAAGTTAGAGACTTATCCAATCAATTTATGAACACAAGTACTGTATCAGAATAGTACATTGAGGTACGAGGATGAAGGGGAGAGGTGGGGAGGAAAGAGAGAGTTGGGGAGGAAAGAGAGAGATGGTGAGGTGAAGAGGAGAGGGATGTGTGGAGGGAGGAGAGACGAAAGTTTGGTGAGAGGAGGGAGAGAGGACTGTGAGGGAGGGTGAGGATGAGGGGATAGGGTGAGGGGAAGGAAGAGGGGAAGGTAGCAGGAGAGGGGGGAGGATGGGTGAGAAGTTGGAGTAAAGAAGGGGAGGAGGGAGGTGGGGAGGGGGTAAAGATAATGAGGTGTGTGTGTGTGTGTGTGTGTGTGTGTGTGTGTGTGTGTGTGTGTGTGGAGGGGTAATAATTCACCTGGTCCTTACCTTGACGTGCTCTGTAGGGGGTTGCGGTAGGGGGTTTGGAGGGGAGGAGGTGGGGGGGGTCTGCATGTTTTCTGGTATCACACACACACACACACACACACACAATAATACCTGGATACACACATAATAAATATATACATCCTCTTATACACATACTGTACATAAACACATATTTTCTCTTTTTCTTGTAATTTTTCGTTTTTAGATGATTATGAATGTTGTTCCGTAACCTTCTCAGCACGAGGACGTTTTTCGGCCCAAGCAGTGTGTAGATAATGTTTTGGGTCGCGTTTGTGTGTATGTGTGTGTGTGTGTGTGTGTGTATGTATGATATCATGGGTCAGCGGTCAGGGGCATTGAAGTGAAAAGCAGTCTGTCTCAGGCGGGCGGTTGGCCCCCGTCTCGGAGATTGTGTACTTGTGTTTTATTAGTTTTGTTTTATTATTATTATTTTTTCTGCATCACATGGAGGTCTGGTTAAAGAGAATTAGAGGAGGATCATTGGAGAGAGAGAGAGAGAGAGAGAGAGAGAGAGAGAGAGAGAGAGAGAGAGAGAAAGAGACTGTTATCCTGGCAAGGCTGAGACATGCAAAGTAGCGTGTCTCAAAGGTCTAAATATGTCCAGACGTAAATGATACCCCCACCCCCCATTCCCCCCATACCCCCCACTCACCCCCTACCCCACCCCCATTTCCTCCTCTTTAATTACCTTGTTACCCATTCTCTCTCTCTCTCTTTCTCTCTCTCTCTCTCTCTCTCTCTCGTTACTGATAAGGTGATGTGGTTGGTGATAATGACTGTACCGTACTGGTTGTGGTGATAATGGTAGTTACAGTGAACAAGATTGTAGTCAGTCAGTCAGTCAATCAGTCAGTTAGTCAGTCAGTCAGTCAGTCAGTCAGTCAGTCAGTCAGCCCTGCAGTTCGTAAGACGCACATTATCAGGTAAGTGAAAAATATACCTGTAATATTCCAAGTATAAACATTCTAGTGTCCATTGAACCACCCTATAATACATACACTGTTTATCATACTTAATATATAGGACAGGTATAGCGCCTGGTGTGACTGGTGGTGTTAACGTAATGGTGGTGGTGTTGACGCGGTGGTGATGGTGGGGTTGATGGGAGGGGGAGTGGTATAATCATGGTAATATCCGTGATTGTGATGAAGGCAGTGCTAGTTGTGTGTGTGTGTGTGTGTGTGTGTGATTTCTCCTGTATTTTTAACGTGTTGGCAATCGTGGAATGGATAATATTTTACATGGGCCGTTTTGGTGTGTTTCTCTTTTATCCTCACTTTCATCCTCATTTTCATTACCATCATCATCATCGTCCAAGCCATCGAAATCCAGGTATCACATTCACAATTTCGCCTCAGCTTTGGTTGTGGATCATGATTGCGTACTTACACTTTCTCATCACTTATATTACCATCAAACACTTAATAGCCGGACTAGAGTGGCTGTAAGAGTAAAAAATATGAGTCGTAAGCAGGGTGTATTCATCAAACCACCGCCTTTTGGTTCGTACTTTAAAATATTTGCCAAGTGTCGGGTAAGGAAGCTGCCGAACACCTTTTCCTAAGCGATTTAGTTTGCGTATTACACTATACTGTCCTGTTCTGTGTTAATGTTAAATCTTGTGATATGTTCGTCCTTAATACAGTATTGCGTGCAAAGGGATGTTAACCAGCCATATCCAAAAATAAATCGCTAAGGAAGAGGTGCTTGGGAGCCCGGCGAGAAAACGGGCCCAGGTGGTATAGTGGATATTTTTAAAGGCTATATTTCCTGTCTTTCATGACGAAGTAAATTAAAACTAGAGGGGCACTCAGTGGAGCGCATCTCTCCGACAAAGGCAACGTAATTTCCAAACCACTCTTCATAATGGGTTAGATTTTCTCATTACTGATTAGGGTTTCACAAAAAATGTTTTCCGGATCCAGAATCAGTAATACGATCCGGATCGGTCCCAAAAGTTAATTGATTGTTCCCGGGGACATGGGCTATCTACCCTTCACATTTGGTCCAGATGTCTCTTTTAGTTTTTGAGTAATCCTGTTAACAGAGAGACAACTAACAGCGGTGAAAATATAATCTTGGAATGAAAAAATCTTATTCCTTGATACTTAGATGAACGGTATAAAAATCAGAGTATAATTATAGTCTCATTTCTCTCTTATTCAGTCTAGGCGGTTTGGCTCTCCTTTCTTCGATGGCTTCTTATGCAGTTAAGATTATCGAGAAACTGGTTAAGATCATTTATGAATACTTCCTCTAGGTCTTTCTCACAAGGAAAATCGTCAGCACATATCACACACACACACACACACACACACACACACACACACACACACACACACACACACACACACACACACACACACACATCTAACGCGTGCTTTTAATGTGATGCAAATGAAGTGATTGAAGATTTAGGCTCATTTATTGGCTAGACGGGGTGTGTGGTTATTGTTGTAGTCGAAAGCATTAATATATTCAGTGGCATTGGTGGGGGGAATTTTCTTTTGGAATTTGTGTTATAATATTTTCCAGTAATTTTTTGTTTTTGCGAATTGCTGTGTGTTAATTTTTTGCGTATCGCTGTTTGTTATTTTTTGTGTATTGCTGTTTTTTGTTTTTTTTGCGTATTGGTGTTTGTTATTTTTTGCGTATTGCTGTTATTTATTTTTTTGCGTACTGCTGTTTATTTTTTGCATATTGCTGTTTGTTTTTTTGGTTATTTGATATTTTTTGTGTATTGCTGTTTGCTAATTTCTTGCTTATTGTTGTTTGTTATTTTTGTGTATTGCTGTTTGTTAAGTTTTTTGCATATTGTTGTTTGTTATTTTTTGCGTATTACTGTGTTAATTTTTATGTGTTACGGTTTTTTTTGGTGTGTATTGATGTTAATTTTTCCTTGCGTAGTGCTGTTTGTTAATTTTTTTGTGTATTCCTGTTTGTGTGCTTTTTTGCGTATTGCTTTATTTGTTTGTGTGTTGGTGTTTGTTAATTTTTTGCCTAATGCTGCTATGATTTTTTAAAGTTTGCTTTTCTTTATTGTTTTGTATAAATTTTCTGTATTGCTGCTCAGTTGTTTTTTCCTTGTTTTTTGTTTTTATCTTTCTAATTTGCTTTTATGTTTTTCAGTTCCTATTTTTGTCAGTTTTTCATATTTCTCATCCTTTTCTTGGTAAGTTTGCTTGTTTACTGTTCAGGTGCTTTTCTTATTAATATTTTTACATTCAGTTTTCTACTCTTACTTTTCTTACTTGCTTGATATTGTTCTGGTTACGTTTGTTTAAGTTTTGTTACATTTCACTTTTGTTTGCACTGGATTTGCCTTTTTTTGGTGTTTTATTCGCTTGTTTCTATTGTTTTGTTTATTTTATTGGTCAGAGGAGTAGACCAGAACATCGTGGGCAGAAAGTAGGGCCTTGTGTGAGAGAGAGAGAGAGAGAGAGAGAGAGAGAGAGAGAGAGAGAATTACCTTGATTACTTTCAGCTCAAAAGGTAATTATGTAGATAACGTTACTTATGAAAGCAGAGACACTCGCCTCTTTAAACGACTTCAGGTTTTCTCAGATGGAGGTTTCTGAAAAATCTTATGATTTTTTTTTTTCAGACACAAAAAAAAAATAGCTGTAGTGTTAATACTGGAATTTTTAAAACTGTTTTTTGGGGTTCAGATATGTTTCAGAAAAAAATGTTGGAGAATATCTTCTTTTTCGATACTTGAAGCTGAAGGTGATAATTTTTCTTTATTTTATTTTTTATTTTACCTTTATTTTACTTATTTGTTATTGATTTAGTCCTTATTTAAGCCTGATATTATGCTCTGAGATTTGTGGGTTTAAAGATTATTTTTTTATTTTAACTATTTTATTTATTTATTTATTCTTTATTTAAACCTGACACTATCCTCTGAGATTTGTGGGTTTAAAGAAAAGCTGTTTGACTAAATTCTTCAAATAACAATAAAGGAAATATGTACTGAAAATTTTACCTAAAGATTTCGAGCTTTTGTAGTAATTTTAAAACTTATTTTGTCAAACGACGGATGTTACAAATAGTTTATGCTCAGTTATGCATTAATAAGAGTGTTCCTGAATTATGAACAGAATTTTGTGGGAGAAGTGATGTTAGGAGAGAAATTTCAGTATTGAAAGTCTGGTGTGAGAAATTTTATTATTATTATTATTTTGCTTATATCGTAATAAATTTGACTTTATGAGAGTTTGAATTAGACATTTTTAATTCTGATGATATTGACTTGATACTGTGTGTTTCCTCAATGTCCTGAGAGAGAGAGAGAGAGAGAGAGAGAGAGAGACAGACAGACAGACAGACAGACAAACAGAGACAGAGAGAACAGTGTGAGGTGTAGTTGTGAAGACTTGTGGTGTAGCGGTGTGTGGTGTGGCTTTGAGGTGTAGCAGTGTGTGGTGTGGTGGTGTTAAGTGTGTGTGAAATGTGAAGGATTATTTTGCAGCACAGTGAATTTCCCGACGCCCGCACGTTGTATGACTGTCCCTCTCTCTCTCTCTGTCACACACACACACACACACACACACACACACACACACACACACACACACACACACACACACACACACACACATTATACCTTAATTCCAGGGTAGTGAAACATAGCAAGTTGTCTCCGTAGAGTTTTTACAGGCGGATTACCTGGCAAGTTTTTTTTAGTGGTAGACGCACGTATCTCTCTCTCTCTCTCTCTCTCTCTCTCTCTACCTCTACCTCTACCATTGTGTGTGTGAATCAGTCCCTAAGGTGTTAGTGGTAAGCGTACGTGTGAAATGAAGACTTGTTATGAGAGAGAGAGAGAGAGAGAGAGAGAGAGAGAGAGAGAGAGAGAATTACAAGCTTGAAGTGGAAATATCGGATCAAATACTCAAAGAAGAAAATAGGAGAAAGTAAAAAAAAAAAAAACAACAACCCCCAGCCTCTTCCCCAATCCCCCCTCCTTCCAACCCCCTCCTAACCCCCCCTAGGAGGTAGCGGGGAAGGAGTATTGGCAATTGCTCCCTTTTAAACTCGATTGGGGTGGTGCGGGATAGGTTGGTCCGCCCCCTCTTATGTTATTTGCCTCATCCCTGGCTTCGTTACCGGGAAATAAGCAAGTTCCACCCTCTGCTCTCTCTCTCTCTCTCTCTCTCTGTTTTAGGCCAGGTTAGAGTGAAGGGAATATAGCAGTCATCTCACTCAGTCTTAAAAAAAAATCGTTTGGTAGCGAGAAGTAATTGAAAAGACGTCCTCGTAGGGAAAGAGTTAAGATCTTTAGTCCATGCATGTCTTTATTTGTTCTTATTTTTATTTATTTATTATTTTGTAAGAACCAGATGATTTTTTTTTTCTTTTTTGAGCTGAGGGAGTGGTGAAGGGGTTAATGAGGACTGTATCAACCCCCACCCCCCCGTTCCAAACCCTCCCTGACCTGAATAAAACCGTCTGTAAGTTTTTCAAGAATAATACATAGACAAGGGCTGGTCGGAAATAGCACTGCACTTACTTGGACAGTCTGCTGGTGTGGGCGCGAATGTGGCCGTGGCAGTAGGAAATTAATAACTGGTGCGACGTAGATACTTAACAGAGCCGTCCGCGCATGACATAAGAAATCGCCCGGTGGAGAGAGAGAGAGAGAGAGAGAGAGAGAGAGGAGCGTGTATATATGGCTCACCCTAGGTATATACAAAGGACATCTTGGGGGAGAGGGTGATAAGTTAATTTGGAATCAGTGTGTGGAATAGGAGTGAGGGATTAAAAGGAGGATTAGAGGAGAGGGGCAGGAAGGAAGGGAGACGACGGAGAGGTGGACCGAGAATGAGGTGAATAATAAGGTGGAAGAAGGAGAAGTGGACCGAGAATGAGGTGCTGAATAAGGTGGAAGAATGTATGAGGGAGGAGAGATGCACCGAGGATGAGGTGGAGAATAAGGTGGAAGAAGGAGAGGGGGACCGAGGCTGAGGTGCAGAATAAGGTGGAAGAATGTGTAAGGGAGGAGAGATGGACCGAGGATGAGGTGGAGAATTAGGTGGAAGGAGACGGGGACTGAGGATGAGGTGGAGAATTAGGTGGAAGGAGACGGGGACCGAGGATGAGGTGGAGAATTAGGTGGAAGAGTATGGGGGAGGATGTGTGTTGTGGGACTTCATTTCTTTGTTTGTTCCTCCTCTTCCCCCTCTTCTCCCATCAGTCTTCCTCATTCCTTCCCTTTCTTCTTTCGTACTCTCTTTCATTTCTCCCTTGTCTTCCTTCTTCCTGACTTATCTTTCTTACTTTCCTCACATTCATCCTTCCCTCCCTCCATCCTTTCTTCCGTCCCCCATTCACTCTGTCTCTCTTCCATCCTTCCTTCCTTCCATCATTATGTAAAGTATTCAACAATGATGATAAAAACACACATTACAATCAGTTTTTTATCCAGCGACAAAAACATCACTTGATAGAGTTGTTCTTGGAATTGTTATCGATAGCTGCCTGAGAAAAACTTTAAAGTGCATTTAAACCAGAGAAAAAACAAATAATTATTTTCTGTATACAGCTCTGGGCATAGGGTACATAATCCGTTCCCTGAAGTTCAGTAGTGTTCTCATTTACCGCGTATGGCGCCTCACACCTTCACATGTCACCACTTTCTTACTTTAATTATTTAGGTTAGAACTTTGAGTCTTGTTTTAGGTGGTAATGGAGGCTTCGTGGTACCTGTTCTTTGGGGATTTATTTTGTATATTTCACCTTAATATTCCGTTCTTTGCTGTTTCTATCGTTTTAATATCGACGTAGTTTGTTTCACTGACACACTAGAGGCTGCTGAGTTGAAATGTGCAGAGTAAATCGCTTAGGAAGAAGTGTTACGAATATAGTTACCTCGAATGAGCGTAGCCAGTTTCCCCGGTGCATAAAATCAGTATTGGGCAGTACAGTACACCTTCTTTTATCTATTTTTATTATGTGTTCTTGTGTACTGCTTCCTACCGCTCCCCAATCTTCCTCCCTCCCCTCCTCCCTCCCTTCTTCCTCTTATCCCATTGTCCTCCCTTCCTCCCTCATTCCTGCCTGTCTCTCCCTTTTGTCCCCTCCCCCCTCCTTCTGCCCCCCACCCACCCATCCATCACAGTTGACGTTGAGAGGCCTATTATTAATTCAATATACAGACCGACCATCACGACACTAGGCTTTGTATTTGGTTTAATTACCCCTCCACCTCTTGCTTGGGGGGGGCAGGGGTTGGAGAGGGGGTTGATGGGGTTCTCTGTTTTTTTTTTTTTTTCTGTTTTTCGTGTGTTTCCTGTTTTTTTTTTTTTCTGGAGTTTTCTATTCATTTTTCTTTCGTGGGTTTCCTTTGGGTCTTGCGTTATAGTATGTATTGTCGAAGGTTTTGTGTTTTTTCTGTAGGTTTGTGGATTTCTTTGTGGGTTTTCCTGTTTTTTTACTTTTTTTTGGAGTTTTACGGTTATTTCCTATCGTTTTTTCGTGGGTTTCCTTCGAGTTTGGCTTGATTTTCCTTATTTTCGTAGTTTTTTTTTCGTGTTTTTCCTGTGGGTTGTCTGTTTTTCTTGCGGGGTTCGTGGATTTTTTTTTTTCTCGGTGTCTGTGGCGTCTCCTTGAATTTGGATTTTATGGGGGAACTGTCAGCTGGTTTCTTTTCCTTGTGTGTTTTTATATGGGTTTCTGTGGGTTTCTGTTTGGGTTCAGTGTCTTCTTCTGGGTTTTCAGGGTGCTTGGTTGTTTATATTTGCGTTTTCTTGGGGGGGCGTTGGAATTTCAGTGTTTTTTTTTTAGTTTCATAGCTTTTTGTATTTATTTCTGTTTGTTTGTGTTGGTTTCTGAAAAATTATGTTGAGTGTTTGTTTCCTGTGTTTTATGAGGGAGATTTTGCTTTAATTAATGTCACGGGATCTGGATTGCCCTTTGAACTCTCTCTCTCTCTCTCTCTTCATCCCCTCCTCCGCCATCCAGTCACCCTCTCCTTTTCTCCCTTCTTCTCCCTCTTTCTCTCTTCCTCCCTCCCTCCCTCCCTCACTTTCTCCATCATTTCCTAAGTATATGTACACCATCCTTCTTCCTCCATCTCTGTTCCTCCCTCTCTTCTACTCCCTCCATCAGTTTCTCGCCATGCCCCCCGCCTCTCTCTCTCTCTCTCTCTCTCACTTCATCTCTTCCTCTTCCTTCTCCCTCCCCCTCTCCCCCTTCTTTTTTCTCCCTCCCTCCTTCCCTCCATCTGTGCCTGTGAGAGTAACGTTCATTCCTCCGTCTCACTCCTTCTCCATCCCTTCCTCTCTTTTCTCCCTCCTCCTGTCTCTCTACCTCCCTCTCTCCTTCCATCCTCCTATCTCTCCCCATCCTTCCCTCTCTCTCTCTCTCTCCATTCCTCCCTCCATCCTTCCATTTGTACCTGTGAAGTAACGTACATTTTTTCCTGTCTGTTCTCCCTCCCTCTCCCCCTACCTTCCCGTCCCCTTCCATCCCTCCCTCCCTCCCTCCCTCCCTCCCTCCCTCTCTGCCTGGGACTGTAGCCGACATTCTTACCATGCCGGTCTAATGAGTGTGTGGGGTCATTAGCAGGCCTTTTAATAACGCACCCACCTGAGTCACATGGGACGGCGAGAAGGCACGCTGGCGCCGATAATTGAGAGAGAGAGAGAGAGAGAGAGAGAGAGAGGGAACTGAATGCTTCATACTGGACAGACAGGAAGATAAAACAATCCATATTTCGAAATGTGTGAGACAGAAATTAAGTGGGAAATTAAAGTGAGTAATTAAAGAGAGAGCTTATACGATGCGAGAAAGATGCTGAGATGTATAAAGCCATGCTTGGGACACAGAAAATGATGCCATGTTTTTAGTAATTACAGTTCTAGTAATGCAGTAGTAGCAGTGGTCATAATAATAATAATAATAATAATAATAGAAATAATAATAATAATAATAATAATAATAATAATGATAATAGTAATAATAATAACTAGACAGCGCTCAGAGAGCGCAGAATAATAATAATGATAATGATAATAGTAATAATAATAGCAACAACTAGGAAGCGCTGAGAGAGCACATACCTTTGCCAGTGCCATTGCCATTAAAAAGGATCCGGATCCGCCCCCAAATTCAGTCAATTCTTTTTTGGTCCTTGGCCCACCTTTTCACAAAGTTTCGTTGAAGTTTATTGAGAACTTTTGGAGATATGCTGCGGGATATTCCGGATCCGGATCCGGCCCCAAAATTAATCATTTGTTCATTGGCCCATGGCCCACCAATCCACAAAATTTCATCAAAATTCGTTCATAACTTTTTGAGTAACCCCGCTAACAGACAAACAGACAAACAAACCAACGCAGGGTAAAACCTAACCTCCTTGGCGGAGGTAGCAATAGCAGCAGGCATTATCGACATCGACACTTTACTGTTGTTATCATTATTGGAGCAACTACAACAAGAGCAACAAAACAACAACAACAGCAGCAGCAGCAACAACAACAACAACAACAACACATAATAATAATAACAACAGTAATAACATCAAACCAGTGCGACAGACTATACGCACACACACACACACACACACACACACACACACACACACACACACACACACACACACACACACACACACACACACACACACACACATCGTACGCACTACTGTAGTTTTCTCTTTGCTGACGCGATTAATTAGATGTACCTGGCAGGTAAAGTGAAGCTTGCCTGTAAAGAGAAATACGTAACTTAAAATACGTGGTGATGATGGAGTTTCTGAGGTGCAGCCAGGATTTCGGGGACTTGAATGGTGTGTGAATGAGTGTGTGGCCCATTTTACTGACCATGCTGTTAATAATTCTTCATCTTATCTCCATACTCAGCCCTTGTTTTCTGGTTGTTGATGTTTATGATATTTACTGATGATGATGATGATGATGTTGATTACTTAGAAGAAAACAAGTATAATGAGACTGACTGATGGTTTGAGACAGACGACAAAGACAAGGAGAGAGAACTGTCGATAGATTGATGTGTACTGCATAGATTAACTAGATAGCACTCAGAGAGCGCATATCTCCGCCAATGTCATTGCCATTAAAAAGAATCTGGATGTGGATCCGTGGAGATATTGTGTGGAACACGTAGGATCCGGATCCGCCCCAAGATTTAATCAATTGTTCCTTGACCCATGTCCCACTCTTCCACAAAATTTTATTAAAATTCATTGAGAACTTTTGAAGATATTATACTTAGGATCC
>NC_136971.1:7287500-7310000 GCF_032717465.1 Coenobita brevimanus | reverse complement strand
GGGGGTGAGAGGGAGGGTACGAGGAATGGGAGAAGGGGAGGACTAGAGGGACGAGGAGGGAGATGAGGATTTAAGAAGGGTAATGATATGAGGAGGAGGAGGAGGAGGAGGATTTAAGAGGGGGGAGGGTATGAGGTGGGAGATAAGAGAGGGAAGGTAGGAGCAGGATGATGGGGGAAGATATAAGGAGGGGGAAGGGGTGAGAGAGAGGGGAGGAAACTAGAGGAAGGGAATGAGGGAAGTGGAGGGATGGAAAGAGATGAGGGTGGAAGAGGAAAGAAAAACAGTTGTGTGTGTGGTGAAGGATGGGAAATGAGAGGGAGGAAGGGAGATGGGGTGAGAAGGATTGAGGGGGGGGGAGAGAGAGGGATGGGTGAGGAGAGATAGAAAGAATGTACGAGAGAGGAAGATGAAGAAGAAAAGGAAGAGGACAATAGGGGGATTTGAAGGAAGGGAAAGAAGAGGAGGCGAGTAAGAGCACAAGGAAAATGAGAAGAGGGAGGAAGAGGAGGAGAGAAAGTAGTGAGGAGGAAGGAGGAGAAAATGAAGAAAAGGAGGTGGAACAGGAGAGACAGGGAGAGGAGAGGGAAGAAGGGGAGTGGAGGCAACGAGAGAGAAAGAGGAGGGGAAAGGAAGGAGGAAGAAAACTTAGCAACATCATTATCATAAAACACACACACACACACACACACACACACACACACACACACACACACACACACACACACACACCAATTAAAAAGAAAACATTAACAACCACGCTACAAAAGAAAAACACCCATGTTCAGAACTTTCCATAAATAAAAAAGACACCATAATAATAATAATAATAATAATAATAATAATAATAATAACAGCAACAAAACACCCATCTTATGACCCTCCAGTATGACGTATTTTGGGTGAACCTGAAAGCCCTCACTTTTCTTGCTAACTTGTAATTGGTGTCTAGTCAGGCCTGAAATGCTATCGGGCTCACTTCGCTAAAAAGGACAAGGAAAAATTGGGTCTCGCAAAAATAGGCCTTGTGCAAAAAAAAAAAAAAAAAGTTGGAAAGAAAGGGCAGGAAAAAATATATTATTGATAGCGGCGGTGGAAGGTTTTTCTTTTTTTCCCTTTTTTGCCTTTTTTTTTATATATATATTTTTGTTTGGATTTTTTTTTTCCTTGGGGGTAAGGGAGAGGGGGAAGGCGGGAGAAAGTTTGGAAGAAGAGGATGTTAAGAGGATGAGGAAAAGGAAGAGGAATTTAGGAGGGAAGATATGGAGGAGGAAAGGAGCCGGAGAGATAGTGGAAGATGAAGAATGAAAAAATCTGAAAGAGGAAGAAGAAGTGGATGAGAAACAGGAAGAAGAAATAGGTGAAATAAAAGGAGGACAGGGAAGGATTAGGGATAGGAAGAAGGAAGGGAGGATGATAAGGAAGGAGGATGGAATGATGAAGAGGAAGGAGGAAGGATGATAATAATGGGAAGAGATGATAAATAAATGAGGAATGCAGGTAGCGAAGTATGTTGATCTCTGACAAGGTGATATTTTGCTTGTTACGGATTACTTACGTGAGATGAGATTATGTGAGATGAGACGAGAAATGAGGAATGTAAGACGAAACTAGAATAATAGATGGATCTTGCCCGCACACACTTCTTTAGTGGTAATAACGTGCAGGAAAACAAAGAAAAAGATAATGGCTTTGTAAGTAGAAATATTGGTATTTTTTTGGAGAAGGATAAGTAGAAAATATCGAAGTCTTTGGAGAGAGAGAGAGAGAGAGAGAGAGAGAGAGAGAGGGAGAGAGAGGGAGAGAGAGAGAGAGAGAGAGAGAGAATACAGTGGCAGGTAACCTCTTCAAATTGAGAGTCCATATTTTATTTTTATTTGTTTATTAATATATTTTTTTATCATATGTTATTATTTTACTCAGCTGGGGAGGGGGGGGAGGACTTCGTTTTTGGGAAAGGGTTAATATAGGTTATAATTAAACTCACCGTTTCAAAAAAGCCCCCCATCTTAAAATGGAAATAAAATCGTCTGATAAGGGCAAGGAAAAAAAAAAGGGAGTTGGCTTCCTCAGTGTGAAAAGGTTAATTACACCCCATTATTCGCCACTAATGACCTGTTGTGTGATTCACCGTGATCATGTAGCTCCCGTGTCTCTCTTTTTATGGCCATCTTTATCAACGCTGTAAAAATTCGAGATATACAGTACAGTGTGTGAAGTTTTTTTTTTTTTTTTTTTTTTTATGCCAGTTTGAGGTATATAATGTTTGAAGGTATTATTATTATTATTATTTTTTTTTTGCATGTCTGTTGTTATGTGTGCAATTATGAAAGGGATATAGTGTGGCGCCATCTGTTGTTAGGAAATCCGTGTGGGTTGTTAGCTACAGTATTATTAACTTTACGCCCATCAAGGAACTGTATCCAAGAGTTTTTATTTTTTTAACCTTAACTCTAATCTGTCTGCTTTTGTATGTCGGACGTGGATCATTCTCACAGCTTCATCACAAGACTGTATTCAATGAGCCTTCGTTATGATAAATGATGGGATCTCCTTGGTTATTAGTCAAATCAAGCCTTCAGTCTAACCCCACCTGGCCATCACCTGAACTGAAAAGGGGTTAGGGATCCTGTGTCAGATGAGCGTAAACGTGCTGTAGGCTTTAATAATCTGGCTTTTTCCTTACCATCTCTACTTCTTCAGCCAGACGACTTATTTACATTTTAGTTTTATCCTCTCCTGACGTTTTTATCTATTTTAGAAGAGACTTGTTCAACTGGAAGGGTTAGAGGTAGGCTTCATTAGCTTCCTCAACGCCTGGGCAACCTTAAATAAGTCATGGGATAGTGGCAAGAGAGAGAGAGAGAGAGAGAGAGAGAGAGACGCCACCGTATTGAATGAAGGGATTGACGAGGAAAGACGATATATTAGCACATTTACTCAGACTCGGTACTTTGCTTTCATTTCTGTTTATCCTTTAGAGGACAAGGCCCCATTTAGGTATTTTGTTCTGGCTACCATAACGCGATTTTACTCATGCTGAAGAAAGAAGTGATGTAAGAAGGTGCCTAAACGAGGAAATTACTCATGCTGAAGAAAGAAGTGATGTAAGAAGGTGCCTAAACGAGGAAATTACTCATGCTGAAGAAAGAAGTGATGTAAGAAGGTGCCTAAACGAGGAAATTACTCATGCTGAAGAAAGAAGTGATGTAAGAAGGTGCCTAAACGAGGAAATTACTCATGCTGAAGAAAGAAGTGATGTAAGAAGGTGCCTAAACGAGGAAATTACTCATGCTGAAGAAAGAAGTGATGTAAGAAGGTGCCTAAACGAGGAAATTACTCATGCTGAAGAAAGAAGTGATGTAAGAAGGTGCCTAAACGAGGAAATTACTCATGCTGAAGAAAGAAGTGATGTAAGAAGGTGCCTAAACGAGGAAATTACTCATGCTGAAGAAAGACGTGATGTAAGAAGGTGCCTAAACGAGGAAATTACTCATGCTGAAGAAAGAAGTGATGTAAGAAGGTGCCTAAACGAGGAAAAACAATAACAGATTAAATATTGTGATAGCGAGGGCACAGAAATCTTACGTCAGATAATGAAACAGACTACATGACTTATTGAGTGACACTGAAGAAGAGAAGATACGTAAGTGAGAGAGAAAAAATGCGTAAGATATGACAAGGAAAGTTAGGTGAGACACAGGAAGAGAAAAAATTGTCGAAGATAATACTCAGCAAAAACAAGGAGGCAATAAACGTAAGAAAGAAAATTACGCAAAGTATTAAGAAGAATCCTAAAAAAAAAAAAAAAATGTAATTCGAAGCAAATTACTCAAGACACATAGATATATAGAAAAAAAAATGCCAGTACCAGGAATGGGAATAATTAGGTCAATAAAGATAAAGGGAGGTACTAATGAAGGGGTGTGATAAGTGGGGGGTAAGGGGGAGGAAGATAGGAGACGGAGAGAGGGAGAGGGGAGAGTGGGAGAGGGTAGGGATGAGGTTGGGGTAAGGGGAGAGAGTAGGAGGAAGTAGGGGAGGGGAGATAAGAGGTAAGGGGAGGGAGGGATTACGATGGAAGATGTGAGGAGGACGTTAACAGGAAGAAGAGTGGGAGGGGGAAGAGGTGGGATTAAGAGGAAGGGGAGAAATAGAAAGGGGCAGTGGGGAGGGGAATGGAGGAGTCAAGGGGGAGGAAATTGGGAGGAAGCTTGTAGGGAAGCGAAAGAGTAGGGGAGATGAAAAACGAGGGGGGTATATAGGGGAGGAGAAGGGTAGGGGAGTAGGACGTGGGGTTAATAGGGGAGGGGAAGCGAGAGTGGGTAGGGGGAGGAGGAGAGGGAGAGAGGAGGAGGAAGTGCTGGGGGAGGGAGAGGGGAAGAGGAGGGGAGGGGGGGGAGAGGGGTAGCAGCACACCTTGTAAGAGATAAAATAAGTTAAATAGATGGTTTGTGTTGTGGTGTTTGACGTGGTTGTTTATCTTGTTTTATCTTGTTTATTATCTCTTGTTTTATCTCTTGCTTGTTATTGTTTACTTTGGTGATAAGAACGACGAAGCTTGTTTTGTGGTATTTAGTGTGCTTGTTTATATTTTGTTTATGGTTTGTCTGTTATCACGTGTTGTTTATCTATTGTTTATTTGTTTATCAGTTATATGTGGTATTGGTGGTAGTCTTTATTCTCTCTCTCTGTCTCCATACCTGTTACCTTTATTTTTCAGATATTTGTTCCGTTCGCCTCTCACTTTATGTCCTGTTATATTTTTCATTACCATTTTTTGTCATAAATTTCTTTACCTTGTGATTTTTGTATTACCAGTTAATTAACCCACGTTTTTTATCCTCTTATTATATTCTTTGTAACCTCCTTCTTATTAAAGTCTCCGGTACTTTATTAATCTTCATTATCTAATTATTATCATCCTTGTTACCTTATCGTTATCGTATTTCTCGTTACCTTATAAAGTCCTGTTTTACCAGTTATAATTTTCTGTGTTCCCTCCCTTATTATTTATCAATATTTTCCTCTATTTTTTTTTTTACACCTTTATATTCTCTTTTTTAGCGCGTGTTGTTGTGTTTTTGCCAGGGCTTGTGTTCTGTTCTGTTTGTTATTTATTAAACTGCAGGTGCGTGCGTGACCTGTCCCCCACCTGTCTTTCACCCCTCAGCCATTCGTCTTGGTGTTATCTGATGTACACCGATACTCACAATATAAACAACAGTAATAAACAACATAAACAGCAGCAGGAGTAAGGGTAAATCGGTAAATCGTCGTCATTATCGTTATCATCATCATCATCGTCATCATCATCGTCGTGGTCGTGGTCGTCGTCGTTTTTCTTTTATAATTCTTTTGGTTTCATCATCATCATCATCATCATCATCATCATCATCCTGTCACCGCTTCACCACAGCTGCCGTTGTTGTTATTGCTGTTAATATTGCTGCTTTTCCTGTCAGTGTGAGTGCTATCCTTACCTTGTCTCTTCCGGTACGGTGGAGGGCAGGAGGAAAGGTTACGATAGTCGAAATCAATTAGGTTTTCGGAGACCGCCTTGCATCCCTGTTAGCGTCTTACACGATAGAAAAACCTCTAGCCGTCTCTTGGATTCGAACCTTGGCGCGTAAACTCTGGACTATCTCTAATCAAAGGCTTCCAGTACCAGGTAGCCATCGTCCACGGCAACAGGAGTAGCAGTAGTAGCAGTAATAGTAGTAGTAACCAAGTCAGTATTGTTAGTAAGCATAGAGAGAGGGAGTGGAAGTGTGTGTGTGTGTGAGAGAGAGAGAGAGAGAGAGAGAGCCGAAGTAGGTGAGGACATGCGAACCGTCCGTATCGAGTCATGAGAGCGATTAAGACTAGTTTATCTGATTCCCGGTATTTGTCGAGAGAGAGAGAGAGAGAGAGAGAGAGAGAGAGAGAGAGAGAGAGAGAGAGAGAGAGAGAGGATGTAAGAAAATGTACAGGTAGGTGAAAGGGAAGGGTTAGGGAATGGAAGAAAATGTGAGAAAACGTGTAGTTATATGGAGAGAGAGCGAGAGAGAGAGGGAGGGGGGGGGGGATATTTCAGACCACCAACTCTTAGCTTCGTCATAAAATCAAGACATCAGGTTAACTTTAATCACGTATAATAAAAAAAGAAAAGATCAGGGAAATCCTTAAGTACCTTGATTAATTTCTTGAATCCAATGATGTATTTATTTACTCATTTATATATTTATTTACTTTTTGGAGGGTTTATGGATAGTGACAGGGTTAGAAAGTCTCTATTAATTTCTTCGCATCTCTTTTTTTCTTAAATTGAATAAATCATCTACAGGTAGTAAAAATAAAATGAGATGTTTTTTTAAAAGCTGAATAACATCGTCTGGAGGTAGTAAGAATAAAGTTAGATTTTTTCCATTAATCTGAATAAAATCGTCCAAAGGAAGTACAAATAAAATTAGATTTTTTTTTTTTTTCCAGCTAGTGAGCCTCCTTAACTGACGAGAGTACGAAACATTGTGCAAAAACACTATAACTGAAGCAAAACTAACGATAACCGAAGCAAGGCCGCATATATATTCGTTCATTTTCATTGATTTTTGTCCCCCTTATTTGAGCCTATTTTCTGAACGTAATATTACTGTTTCGCATCCTCTCCACAGCACTTCCTCGTGACTATCATTCTATTTTTTTTTTTTTTTTAGCCCAGTATTTAAGGTGGTGAGATGGCACTTTTTACGCCTGCATAAAGTGGATACAGCATTGCCTTCTGAAATCCCCGCTGAAATCCATCCTGTAATAAAAATGACTTGAAAAAAAAAAAAAAAAAAACGCTTCGCCAGAGAAAAACACCCATTAGATTTTTTCCATTTTTTTTAGTTTTTCGTCAAGTCCAGGTCATCAGTTTTTTTTTCTTCCTGTTCTTCTTTACCTATTTTTCGAATGTTTTTTTTTTTCTCTTTTTTCCCATCAACTTATAGCCAGTCTTCCCTCACCAGGTTGTGTTTAAGGACATTATCTTTTTGTTTTTAATCCTTGGTTTTCATTGTCTTGATTTTGCAGTTTTCTTCGTTTCTCCTCAGGTCTGGTTTTCATTTTCTTTATTTTTCTTTTTTTTTTCCTCCATTTCTTTCGCAAGTCTTTAGGTATCATTTTCTTTATTTTCCCCTTTGTTGTCTTTCTTTTTTTGTTTTTCTATAGTCTTTGGTTATCATTTTCTTCTGTTTTCCTCCTCTGTGGACTTTATTTTCCCTAATGCTTGTGTTTTCCCCTCTTTCTTCTTTTTTCTGTTGTTTTTATTTCCCCTCCTTATTTTCTTTTTCCCCGTTTTCTTTTTTCCATTTATTTTCTTTTTTGTTTTTCTTTTCCCCCTCAATTTTCTTATTTCTTTTTATTTTTCCCTCTTTAGTTTCTTTTTTTTCGCCTCTTTAGTTTGTCTTTGTTTTTCCCTCTATTTTTTTTCTTTTTATTTCCATTTTCTTTGTTTTTCATCCTTTTCTTTTTTGTTTTCCCCCTCTTTAGTTTCTTTATTCTTCTTGTTTTTGTTTTCCTCTCTTAGTTGTCTTTTTGTTTTGTTTTTCTCTCTCCGACTGCTATCCCTGCCTCACTAGATTGTTTTAAAAGCCAGGATGTTCGTGCTAACCTCCAGGCCCCACCTGCCATTTTCTTTATTGCCCCCTGTGCCTTCATCCCGCCTTTGTACAGCTTACTGCCTCTCTCTCTCTCTCTCTCTCTCTCACACACACACACACACACACACACACACACAAAGATAACGTTATATTTTGTTTTAGTTACCCCTTCATACTCTTTTCTCTCGCCTCCTTTTATACCCGCGCTCGCGTTGACCCAGGGGTGTATTGTATTGCCCGGCGTGTGTGTATTTGTGTAAACATTATATCTCGGTCCACTTTTAACCAAACTTGACTATCTTCCCTTCTCTCTCTCTCTCTTTCTCTCTCTCGCTCAACAATATGTCAGGTCAGAAAAAGTTTTTATCCTATCTAGACCAAACAGTGGAAAGGTTGAGGGTCAGGCAACGAATTTCTGATTTTGCGAACAATGAATCAAAGGTCAAGGTCTCAGGACAAGGTAAAAATTTCGACCAAATATCTCAAGCAGTTTTTATTGTTTGTGCCAGACTTGGTGGAAGTGTTGAGGATCAGGCAAGGGCGAAAAGATAAAAATATTCGTCAAAAGTTAAAATCACAATCTTCATTATTTATCTATTTAGACGAAACATTGTGGAAGGGTTGAGGGTTAGGCAAGGACGAAAAGATGAAAAAAGTCAAAAGTTAAAATCAGTCAGCTTCATTTTTTATCTGATTAGGACGAAACTTTGTGGAAGGGTTGAGGGTTAGGCAAGTATAAAGGAATTCGATTTTAAAACAGGCAGTCAAAGGTCAAGGTCACATGGCAGAGTCAGATGTTGCACTCTTGTTTTTTTTTCTTTTCTTTTTTCCATATTATTTCCTATTTTTTTAACTGATTGTTTTCCCTACTTGTTTTCTTTATCGATCTTTTCTTTCTCATTTCTTTTATTTTCTTTTATCTTCATTTCTCTATTTTCCACGATTTTATCAGTTTCTCCTCCTCTGTTTTTCGTCATTTTTCTTTCTTCTCTGTCACCTTTCTCTGTCTTCCATGACCTCCTTTCTCTTTTGTTTCATTTCTGTTTTCCCCTCTGAATCTCACCTTGTCTTTTTTTATCTTTGCTTCTGCCTTCTTCATCCTTTACATTTCTTTTTTGATCTTGACTCTCTCTCTCTCTCTCTCGTCACATTTTCTCTCATTGTTTCTTTCGTGTGAACTTTCTCCCTTATCTTTCCTCATGTAAGGCGGAGCCAGGATTTCGTAGGCTTAATGTGTGTGTGTGTGTGTGTGTGTGTGTGTGTGTGTGTGTGTGTGTGTGTGTGTGTGTATCCTTTCCTCCTCTTCCCTGTCCAACTCCTGTATCATCATCATTATCTTCATTTTTTCCCCTTCCGTCTCCTCCCGTTCACTTCATCCCTCATTTTCTTCCCTCCCTCCTCATCCCTCTTCCTCCTCCTTCCTTTCCCACCTTTTTCCCCCTCCCCCTTCGCCCCTCCCCCTTCCTTCGTCAGTGGTCTGGGGATGGTATGTGACAGAATATCGAGGTTCCCCCTTCTTCCCCTCCTTCTTCCCCTCCTTCTTCCCCTCTTCTTCCCTCTTCCTCTTGATGATTCTCCTCTTGTTTCTCCTGTTTTCCTCTTCTCCCCATCCTCTTGTTTTTTTCCTTCCACACTTATTCTCGTCCTTTGGCCTTCTGACCCATCTCCTTCTCCCTCTCCTCCTTTTTCTTCCTCTCTCTTTCCTCCCCTTCTCTTTCTTTGGCTGCCTCCTCCTCCTTCTCCTCCTCCTCCTCCTCCTCCTCCTCCTTATCATCATCATCATCATCATCATCATCATCGTCTTCGTCATGACCATCATCACCACATAATCATCATTATTATCACATCGTCGTCGCCGTCACCACCACAACCGTCCCCCATTCTTCTCACCCTCCACATCCCCTCCCCCCTTCCCCCTCCTCTCATTCTCCCCTTCCCCCCTCCCCCCTTCCAGTGATCCCGGGTTGGTGTGTGACAGGATATCGAGAGTCCTGATTGACTCACAGACTTGCCCTCACTCCTCCTTGATCCACGGGAGGAGGAGGAGGAGGAGGATGGAGGGGAGGGAAACTGGAGAGGAGGAGAGAGGGAGGGGGAGAGAAGACAAGAGAGGGGAGGGGAAGAAAGGACGATGGAGGGTAGGAAGGTGGCGGAGCTGGAGAGAGAGGGAGGAGGGGGGTTGGGGACGCAGGGAGAGAAGGTGAGAGCAAAGAGATGCTTGTTTTGTCAGAGGAAAGAGAAAGAGAGAGACAAAATGAAGTATGAATGGAGAAGAGAAAGAGAGGAAGAACGAGGAGGGAAAAGGAAGAATTTCAGAGGAAAGGAAGGAAGGATGGAGGAGGTAGAGAAGGAAATGAGGTGAGAGGGAAGAGAGACTTGTGTTAATGGGAGAGGATGGAGAAGGATTAGGGAGGAAGAGTTATTCATATGCAGAGGAGGGAGGGAGGGAGGAGTGAATGAATGAAGGAAGGAAATTGAGAAAGGATGAGAAGGACAGGAAGGATCGAGAGGAGATCTGTATGTTAGAGAGAGAGAGAGAGAGAGAGAGAGGCTTTCGTGTTGCCTGACTGGATGTGTGACCCATATTTTCACAGGGCACTCAGATGGAGGTTCCCCTTTTTATATATATATTTCTGTTTCTTACGTCTTTTATTCAGAGTATTTATCGAGGTTTTATTCAAATGAAGGAAGTCCAGCCTGCTACGACTTTAATATAATGCTAGGAGAGCTTAGGTGGAAAGAAAATGAAGCCTGGTAGGGGTAGTGATAATGATGATGATGATGGATGATGTGGGTGGTGAAATGTGGTTAGTGTTGGTAGCTGACGTCACACACACACACACACACACACACACACACACACACACACACACACACACACACATACACACACAGGTATACCGGAGTTGGATCGCTGGCGCCTGGAGATTAGCCGTGAAGGAAATTGAGAGGTTGGAGAGAGGGAGAAACCAGCTCGTCTCCCACCACCACACAACACTACCTGCCCGACTCTCTCTCTGATATGGGAAACCGATTCTTGCTGTGCTCTGAGGGGTGGGGGAAGGGGAGGGGGGAGGGGGAGGATGGGAGGGAGGGAGAGGGGGTGGTAGGTTGGTGGGAGGGGGAGAGGGTCTGGGAGTTGGGATTAGGAGTTGGAAAGTGGAAGTTAGAAGGTTTGGGGAAATGGGAGGTGTGGAAGGGGATAAGAAAGATTGAGGAGGAGAGGAGAGAGTGGGGGAGGAAGGGGAGTGGTTGGTAGGGAGGTGGGAAAGCAGGAAATTTTACGGTAGGGTAGAGGGAAATTGGGGTGGGGAGGAGACTGTATCAGAGTTGGGAAGTGGAAGTATGAAAGGCTGGGGAAGGATTAATGAGAAGAGGAGGGGACTGAGGGGGACAGAAGGTTATTGGGATGGGGAAATTGACATGATTAGCTTTGTAGAAGTGGGACTGAGGGGAGAAGGAAGGGGAAGTTGTTGGTTCGGGGGGTTGGGAAGAGGGGAGATGGGGTCTGGGGGTTGGTACTGAGGGGATGGAGGGGGGGGGAGCTATTAGGTTGGAGGAAGTGGGAGTTGGAGGGTATTGGAGAGTGTGGGAGATGGCAGTGGGAAAGAGGACTGCCATTCACCCATTATTCATAGGCGAGATAGACCCCACCCATTTATGTATCATCCAGTCAGAGGCGGCGTATACTTCAGCTGAAAATTCTTGGATATATTTTCAGATTTTTCGGTACAGTTTCTGATATACTTACCTCTCATTCTTTCTTTCTTTTTTTTTTTTTTTTTTTTTTTTTTTTTGAGTACCAGCCTCACTTACGTCCACTGTCATAATACATAAGTTGGAAAGGGATCAGAAACGCTGGCTTAGAGTTGGAATGCAAGGACGTATGTTATTGTTCCGTAGGCCTCCTGTCTACTGTCCACTGTCTGGTTATGAAAGTTTTGTGGTAGGAGTTGTGGTAGATGATGATGGTGGTGGTGGTGGTGGTGGTGGTTGTGGTGGTAGTAGTGGTATTTTTAAAAGAGAAATTGGGGTGCATACTGGTTAGTTGTGGTAGGAAAATAATTATGGTTGGGGTGGTTGTTGTGGTAGGAAGGTTGTGGTGATGGTGGTGGTGTTGGTAGGAAGCAGGTTGTGGTGGGTGGTGGTAGTGTTGGTAGGATGAAGGTTGTGGTGGATGGTGGTAGTTGTGGCAAGAAAATAGTGGTAGTTAAGGTTGGTGCTGCTGCTGATGATGATAGTGGTAGCAGTGGTAGTGGTAGGACAATGGTTAGATTCTGGTAGTCATGGTAGGTGTTGAAATTTGTGGTAGGAAAGGAACACTGGTGGTAGTTGTGGTAGGAAGAAAATTCTGGTACTCATTGGTAGTAGTGGTGGATGTTGGTAGCTGTGGTAGGATAAAGATTGTGGTGACTAGCGATGGTGGTAGTTGTGGTATGATGAAAATTCTGAGACATTGGTAGTAGTTGTGAATGTTGGTAGTTGTGGTAGGATGAAGATTGTGGTGACTAGCGATAGTGGTAGTTGTGGTAGGATAAAAATTGTGGTGACTAGCGATGGTGGTAGTTGTGGTAGGATAAAGATTGTGGTGACTAGTGATGGTGGTAGTTGTGGTAGAAGATTGTGGTGACTGGTTCTGGTGGTGGTGGAATATTGGCTGGTAGGAAAGTTGTGGTAGCTAGGGATGCTGGTGATGGTGGTAGTATTTGTAGTTGTCGAGATATCCCTAATGCCTCTCTCAGATAAGGCTGCTCGAGTTTTTGGTGAGAGGGAGAGAGAGAGAGAGAGAGAGAGAGAGAGAGAGAGAGGTTGTGTGTAGGTGGCGTGGTTGTGAGGCAGTGTGGTGGTGTGGTATATTTGTGGGGTGGTGTGGTTAACCCTTTGGCTGCGACGAGTTCATCATCATCATCATCATCATCATCATCATCATCATCATCGTCGTCGTCACCACCACTACCACCACCACCACCACCATGACCTCTTTTCCCACCTTCATTGGAGAGAAGAAAAAAAAAAGAAAAAGAAAATATATAAATGTGAGAACTATGAACAGTATACCCTGTGAAATGTCCCACGAAATTAAGGCCGATGTTCCCGTTGGTTGAGGAAGCTCCCTAACACCTTTTCCTAAGCGATTTATGTTGATTATTACACCTCACTGTCTTCTTCTGTGTTGTATAAATCCTTCCCGCATCGCCATACAATGCATAAATAACGTACGAATGGGTAAAAACCATCCCTATAGAAAGATAAGTCACTAAGGGAGAGGTGTTAGGGAGCTTTCTTAACCCAGGTATCGCATCATTCTGGTGTTAACTGGGATAAACCACAGAGTTCCTAATCTTTGGACAAAATGCTAGTCACCTTTTTTTCTCATCCCCCTCTCTTTTCTTTTCTTTTCTTTTCTTTTCATTTGTGGTGCAGTTGGTTTCTCGGGAGGCAAAAATAAAAAAAAGATGAAAAAAAAAATATAGGTTCTGTCGACGCATGCAGAGTTGAATTGATGCTATGGTTGTGTGACTGGCTAGAGATTGAGTAGTTGAGGTGTGAGAGAGGTACGGGAGGTGGTAGATGGACAGCAGTGGTTCAGAGGATGGTTGTGTGTGAGGTTAAGGTGAGGAATGGTTGTAGTAGTGGATGTTGTTGTTGGTGGTGGTGTAGTAATTAAACAACAACAACAACAATAATAATAATAATAATGATGATACAAATAACAATGAACACCAACAGTAACTAGAAATCACTCATAGAGCGCTTACCTCTGCCAATGCCGGATCCAGATCTGGATCTGCCCCCAAATTTAATCAATACTTTCTTGGCCCATAGCCCACCCTTCCTCAAAATTTCATTGAAATTCATTGAGAACTTTTGGAGATATCGTGTGGACAAACAAACAAACAGACAGAGGTGAATACATAATCTCCAACTTCGTTGGCGGAGGTAATAATAATTTGTTTCTTTAATAATCTGTTTATTACTTTTGGGTGATATTGCATAATAAGTATATACGTCAGATGTAGTGCAAAACAATACTAAACCACAGCCTAGATAAAACACTCGTTAATCAGTGTAATCAGGCATTGCTAATATTATTAGATAATAGTGAATGCACCGTAATTGCCCATCTGTATCCTATTACCCGTACTGTTATTACTGTTTGAATGTTATGTTATGGGTAGAACTCAGTGGTGATGGAGGGCAGAGAACGGGATGGTGGTGGCTGTTGCTGTTGTGGTGGTGTGGAGGGTTATTGTTGTTCATCAACCCCTGTTTGTCTGGCAGAGCACACCCATTAACCAAGGGCAAGCAACCTCCCCTGCAAGGCCGTTCCATGTAATGAATCGATGTTCCCATGCGGTTGGCAGCGCCTCATTATTGCGAGGCCTCAGGAAAAGTGTGGAGGCAGGTTACTGGGTGGATGCTGCATTTGCGTCTCCACTCCGTTAACAGGGGTACCATAGTAGGTCCCACTTCACCCCGTGATCTGGTTACATGGTTCCCACCCAGCGTTGTAAATTGTTACCTGGGTTACAGGTAGCCATTAGACTTGTCACTCAGTGTAGAGCCACCTGAAGTGGAAGGAAGAGTAATAAACGTGACAGGAAGAAAAGGGGGAAGTAGGAAGAGAGAAGGGCAGACACAGAAATAGAATGATAAATGTAAAGGAATAAGTAGACAGCGCTAAATCAGTTGAGTGGATGGTGGTTGCCTCCACCTACCACTACTATGGATGGTAAAATAGAAGAGTGGTAGACTGTGGTAGTTGGAATGAAAGATTGTGGTTGTGGTGGTAATGATGTGCAGATGCGACGCGAGAGGGATGGATGGTGGTGGTACTTGTGCTCGAGGGTGATGTGGTCGGTGGTAGTTGTGGTAGGAATAGTATGGAATTGAGGTGGATGGTAGTAGTTGTGGTGGAAGAATTGTGAGGGTGGAATGCATGAGGGTACTGTAGCAAGAGGCGGCATAGATATTGAAGTGGATGTAGGTAGTTGTGGTGGGGACAGTGTAGGATTGTAAGTGGATAGTGGTAGTTGTGATAGGTGGTAGTTTCGCAGAGGTAGGTTGAGGCTGAAGTGGATGGTGGTAGTGGTGTCAGAGGATGTAGTGGATAGTGGTAGTTATGAAAGCCTTTTAAATGGATGGTGGTTGTTGTGGTAGGGATTGGAAGTGATAGTGGTAGTTGTGGTACAGACTGGAATCGACGGTGGTAGCTGTGGTAGGATTGAAAGGGGTGGTGGTTGTTGTGGTAGGGATTGAGTGGGATGGTGGTAGCTTTGAGATGGATGGTGGTAGTTGTGGTAGGTGTGGCTGGAGGGGGGTGGTGGAGCCGGAACTTGCTGGGATAAAAACCATGGGCTGGTGTGCCAAAGAAAACCGATTCTTGGTGGTGTTGTTTGGGGGAGAGAGAGAGAGGCAAGGAGAGAAGGGAGGGGAGAGGAAAGGGAGAAGGGAGAGGGAGAAGAGAATAGAGTGGGAGGATTTTGTATGAAGTAAGGGGAGAAGAAGGGAAGAGGGGAGAAGAGAAAGATGAGAGGGAGATTAGAAAAAGGAAGGGAAGAGAGGAGAGGGAAAGGAGGAAGAAGAAAAGATTAGGAAGAAAAGGTGTGTGTGTGTGTCTGTGAGAGAGAGAGGGGGGGGGAGGGAGAGGGAGGAGAAGTTGTTAAGGTGAAGAGAGGATGGAGGGGGTACAAGTGAATGCAGGATTATATGTTAAACGTTTATCTATCTGTCTGTCTCTCTTTGTCTTCTGTGTCTGCCTCCATCTGTCTGTCTATCTATCTACCTATCTGTCTACGAACTACCTGCCTACCCACCTGCCAATCTGTCTGTCAGTGTAACCATAATTTTCCATCTGACAGTCGGTATCTCAGTGTACTTACCTCGTCATCCATCTGTCTATCCGTATGTGTCTGTCTGTCTACAATGATGTCAGTGGTGGCAATGGTGTCAGTGGTGGCAATGGTGTCAATGGTGGTAGTGGTGTCACGGTAGCAGTAATGGTATCAGGAAAAGTAGTGGTGAGTGTAGTAGTAAAAATATTGATGGTGGTAATGGTGTTAATAGTACTGGTGTCTGTAGTGGTGATAGTGTCAGTGGTGGCAATGTTGGCACTGGGATGCATCTGGTATGACAACACGCACCCCCCCCCCTCTCCTCTGCCAACACTACACCACACTGTGACAATATTTATCCAACCCACAACCACCACATTTTCTCACCGCGTTTGGACATCACATTTTTTAACATGCTTTTTTTTTTTACACCCTTCACAGCTCCAACTTTTTGAAAACGGAGAGGAGGAGAAAAAAAAAAAAAAAAAAAACAGGTAGACATTTTTTGAAGGCTTAACATTTTTTCCCGGATATCACAAAAAAAAAAAAAAAAGCTGAAAAATAAAAGTGTGCTTATATCTGGGTGTTTCAGGAAAGCCACACAGCCAACTTTCGTGCATTTTAGGAACTCTCACTCCCACATCTCGTGACCTTAACCCTCTCAGTGCCATGTCTGTCACTGTTCTCAAGGTTTTTTTTTAAGGTGGTTTAGGAAGGAGCTCATGAACTGGAAGGGTTGTGAAAAGTGGCAGGTAAAATGTGTATGGATTTTTTGTCTTGCGTTTTCCCTGTAGTTAATTGTATTCTGTTGTCTTAGGTTCTCTTGTGCCAGACGATTTCATTAAGCTTAGGAATTTTCATTAACTCATTTAACATGATGGTTAATTTTTATGTCCATTTTCTAGATGGCTAATTTCCATGTATATTTTCTAGATGACTAATTTTTATGTATAGTTTTTAGATCGTTAATTTTTATGTACATTTTCTAGATGGCCAATTTTTATGTTTATTTTCCACTGTCATAGCATTTGATCTATCTATGGCAGACGATTTTATTCAGCTTTGGAGAGAACCTGGAACTGAAAAGATTTAAAGAGTAGCCAGTAACCCTTTCGATATGACGACTTTATATTAAATCCTAATTTATTCTGTCTTTCCCAGTGAGAGTATGTTTTCACCCGATTGCTTGTTTGTCTGTTAGCAGGATTACTCAAAAACTAAGAGAGAGATTGGACCAAATTTGGTAGGTAGACAGCCCATGTCCCCGGGAACAATCAGTTAACCTTTGGGACCGATCCAGGTCGTATTACAGATTCTGGATCCGGAAAACTCTTCTTTGCGAAACCCTAATCAGTGACGAGAAAACCTAACCCATTATGAAGAGTGGTTTGGAAAATACGTTGCCTTTGTCGGAGAGATGCCCGCCAATGAGTGTCCTTCTAGTTTAGTCTTGAAAGCACCTCTCGGGCTGAAGGGGTGAAGTTTGCCTGTTGCGGGTGGTAATAAATTCCATTCTATACAAACAGGGGATAAGCTGGATTTATCTAGTGCATGAAAAACCTTAATCCGGGTCACGTAAGCAGAGAGGCAGCGGTAAAGGTAAGCCTGAGGTGTGGGTTGTTATGACGGTGGGGGGAGGAGGAATTGGGAAAGGGAGGGAAGAGAGGAAAGGAAGCATGAAAGAGGGAGAGGGAAGGGGTTGAAGGAAGAGTGGAGGGGAGGAGAGGGAGGCTAAAAAGGGAGTGAAGGGGTATGAAGTGGAGAAGGGAAGGGAGGGGAGGGGGGAAAGGGGTGGAGAGGGGAAGGAAGGGGTTGGAGAGATGGGGTGGAGAGGGGAGAGAAGAAGGACCGGAGAAAGGAGGGGTGGAGAGGGGATGGAAGGAATCAGAGAGAGTGGGGGATGGAGAGGAGAGAAAAGAAGAGGTGGGGAAAGAGGAGGTAGAGGGGGGGATTAGAATGTGTTAGTTTGTGTTGGGGCTTTATTGGGGTAGTGTGCGTTGTAGGTGTGGGGTAATGTAGTGGGGGAAGGGGGATGCGTGGGGGTGAGTTGGGGAAAAAGGGGGTGAGGAGGTAAGTTAGGGAAAAAAAAAAGGGTGTAAGTTAGGGTGAAGGGGAGGGGTGAAGGGTGGGGAAGGGAAGAAGTGAGGCAGGGACACGTAGGGGCTAGTGGGGGTGAGAGATGGAGTGGGGTGGGAGTTGGGGGGGAATGGGGTGGGTGTGCGGGGGTGGAGGGGTGAGTGGGGAAGGGAAGGGAGGAGGGAGATGGGAGGAGATGTGTGGGAAAGGGGAAAGAGGGGAAGGTAAAGCTGCAGAGAGAGAGAGAGAGGGGGGGGGGTACACCTCGGAATATTTATAGTAAAACGCTTTTATGTGGCTTTTTTTTTTTTTCCTATTCTCGCTGCCTAAGATCATTTTTTTTTTTTTGGGGGGGGGGGAAATAAATTAAAATTGTTGGAGTCGCTTCCGTCTATTTTTGAAACTTAAATAATGAGTTTTCTTGCAGGTGAATTGTGTGGTTTGGTATCGTTCATTGTGGAAATTATGCCAGGCAGAGAGAGAGGAGATGGCGGTGAGAGAGAGAGAGAGTGGAGTTGGAGGGAGAGAAGAGAGGGAGGAGTCAGGAGGAGAGGAGAGAGGAGGAGGAGAGAAGAGAGTGCAGTGAGAAGAAGAGAAAAGAAGAAAGCAGTGAGAGGGAGAGAAGAGAGTGCATCGGGAGGAAGAGAAGCGAGTGCATTGAGAGGGAGAGTAGAGAGTGGAGTGGGAGGGAGAGAGAATGGCAGTGAGGAGAGAGAGAGTACAGTGGGAGGGAGACGAGAGAATGCAGTGAGAGAGAGAGGAGTGGGGAGCGAGAGAGAAAAGAGAGGGGAGCGAGAGGGAAAGGAGAGAGGAGTGAATAGGGGTGAAAGTGAACAAGAGGGATGGGGGGAGAGAGAGAGAGAGAGAGAGAGAGAGAGAGAGAGAGAGAGAGAGAGAGAGAGAGAGAGAGAAAGAAGAAAGAACAGTGAGAGGGGGGAGGAAAGAAAAGTATGTGAGAGGAAAGATGGGAAGGGGCAGTGAGAGGGGGAGAGGAGAGGGGAAGAGAACAGTGAGAGGGATAAGACAGAGCAAGGAGAGGAAGAGGAGGAGAGGTCAGAGAGAACGTTGAGAAAGAGAATTAGTGAGAGAGGGAGAAAAAGATAATGAAACAGTGAAGGTGAGGAGAGAGAGAGAGGAGAGAAGAGGTCAGTGAGAGGGAGAGGAGAGGGGTAAGAGAGGGAAGTGAGAGGGGGAGGAGAGGTTAGTGAGGGGGAGAGGAGAGGGGTGGAGTCAGCGTCTTGGACTGTGAGATAACACGGTGTTCGTATTGACTAGTAATCTGCAGGCTTAGGGCGGATGTGGCTGGGGGTGGGGTGGGTGGGGGATGAGGGAGGGAGTGGGTGGAGAGTGGGGATGAGTGGGGGGATGAGGGAAGGAGGAAGTGGGTGGGTGATTCAGGTTGTGGTGAGTGAGAGAGTGGGGTGGATGAATGAGATAAGACAGTTGTGGATTATGTAGTGGGTAATATGCTGTGGAGTGAGGGGAGAGCATCATTTGGTTCTGCTATAGCTTTGAGTGGGAGTTGGAAAGTGAATGAATGGATGGATGGATGAAGTGGGTGAAAATGAATAAGTATTTCGAATGGGTGTTAGGAAATGGGGTGATGAAATGGGTAAAAAGGATAATGTGGGTAATAATGACTAGAACAGATGGAAAGTGTCAGATTGTATGAACTTGTACCACTTCAGCACAGTGAAGTTACCATTTTTTAATATATCATTCAGAAGGAGAAAATAATTAACATTTATTTTTTTCTCTTTAAAGCTGACAGGATATGACAAACTTAATATCTTCACCTCGAGGTTGTCTTTTGTCAGAGTTTGTTTTTATTTTCTTCTTTCCTTCCTTTTTCTTTTTGCCTTTCGTTCTTTCTGTTTCTGTCTGTCTTTCTCTCTGTCTGTCTGTCTGCCATTCTCTCTCTCTCTCTCTCTCTCTCTCTCTCTCTCTCTCTCTCTCTCTCTCTCTCTCAGCCAGCACTATAATCCACGCCTCATTTAAGTCACATAGTCGTATAGCGCCAACGTTAATAAAATCCACATTATATAAAAAACATATTAAGTGTATTATGTGAAATTTAATGTTATATTTTAGTATATCCTTTACCCCTTCCGTACGATGACATTTTCTGAGTCTTGCTTCCAATAAAGGATTTGATTCTGTTTAGGATTTATTTATTTATGTATTTATTTATTCGTATCTTGAGTAATTAAGTGTGGTGAAAAGAAGGATAGACTAAAATGTCCTTGTGGTGAAGTGGTTAAGGATATAGTGCGTTTACCCTGACCTGACAAGGATCCCTAACCCCTCTGAGCTCAGTCGATGGTCAGGTGTAGTCTTGGTTGAGGGTGGGTGGGTTTGACTAGGCCTATTTTACTCTAACGATCTAAATTTGACCCAAAATTAACCTAAAATTGACCCAAAATTAACCTAATGGACCTAACATTGACCTAAAATTAACCTAAAATACCTATAATTGACCTAAAATTAACCTAAAATTGACCAAAATCAACCTAAAATTGACCTCTCAGTTGTAACAGTGGATTAGCACTAGAATGTGATGATAGTCACGAAGAAGCGCTATGGAGAGGACGTAGAGCTGTAGTTTTGTCTCATTTTGTTATATGAAATTATCTGCAAAAGGACGAAAATCATGGCCAAGTTAATGTGGAAGGAGTCTAGTAACCAAGGAGACTCATTCCTACCCCTTACCTGTGAATCTCATGTGACCCACTTCTGTCGGATGAAAAAATGAATCTGTACTTGATGTAGAAGTGGATAAAACGAAAATTACAACTAATATCACTGACAGCTGACTTGTGTAATGTTTTGTGTGTGTGTGTGTGTGTGTGAGAGAGAGAGAGAGAGAGAGAGAAATGATATTAATGTGTGTGTGTGGGAGGGGTAATATTTACAGTTCTTTATTATGCTTTGATGTAACACTGTAATCCTATATTGGTGTGTTATTGGATGATATTGCGAAAACCCGTTGTACCAAATTTAATATATATTTCTGTATTGGAGCAGAAAACATAGCGATGATTTATGATGCCTGGCCGTATTCTAGGTAGCATAGAGAACTACTTAACACCTTTTCCTTAGCTATTTATTTGCCTGTTACAATTTATTTTATCCCTGTTTGTTCCGTTTGTCTGTTTTGAGTGTGTGTGTGTGTGTGTGTGTGTGTGTGTGTGTGTGTGTGTGTGTGTTTTAGTGTTTGCCCTCTCGTTGTCGCGTTTGGTCTGGGTTTGGATTCTCATTGGTTAAGGAAGCTCCCTAACACCATTTCTTGAGTGATTTATTTTGTTCATTACACATTACTGACCTGTGTTAGCATAAATCCTTCCTGGCCATACTCTGCATAATTAACCTACAAAAAAGGATATTAACCAGCCATATCCAAAAATAAATCGCAAAGGAAGAGGTGTTAGGGAGCTTCCATATCCGACGAGAATACTGACCCTGGTGTTCTGTACGAGCCTGAGAGTGTTAATATTGTCACCATAACCCCCTCATGATCGGAACAACTCTGTCTTTGAATACCAGTTAACCTCAGACGATTTTATTCAGCTGAGAAGGGGTCATAGGAACCTGAGAGTGTTAATGTTTGTCACGATAACCCTCTCATGGTCGAGACAACTGTATCTCTCTGTATTCCAGACGATTTTATTCAGCTGAGAGTGGGTCATAGGAGCTGAGTGTTAAGGTGTCAGGCGAAAAATATCTGAAAGAGAGGTTAAAACAGTGTCTGTTTAATACTCTTTAGGAAATCTGTACCTTTTTCACTTAAACTAGGCGTAAAGCTGCCCTCCCTCCTTGAATGCCGAGTCTCTAGAAGCGATTAACACTAGTCTGTGGTGCTAATCACGAAGAAGTGCTGAAGGAAGGATGTGAAGCCGTAGCAGTGCATTTTTTTTTTTCTTAAAGAGATTTACACTAGAATACGTTGCTGGTCACGAAGAAGTGCTGCGGGAAGAATGTAGAACCGCAGCAATGTCTTTATTTATTTTTTCTGCCTCTGAGCTACGGGAAGTAAGCTGCGAAAGGACGAAAATCACCCGTCTGGTTAAAAGAATTGGAGAGATCTCATATAAGGGCAATATTTATAGTAATATCCAGAGGCTTCATAACACGGCAAAACTTTAACATGGAAAACTTAATATAGTACTGTACTGAGGTGCTTTGTTATGTGTAAAAAAAAACTCATTAAAAAAAATAAGGTAGCAAGGATGAAAAACTGGGATGGAATGAATGCATGAATGAACCGGGATGAATGAAGAAAATTGTGAGTGAAAGAGTACAGGGAATGAGTGGAACGGATGAATGAAACAGTGAATGAAACGGGTAGATAAATAAACCAGGGAGTGAATAGATGAAACGTGGAACGAATAAATGGAACGGGGAATGGGTGAATGAAACTGAGTGAAATAGGTGATGAGATGAATGAAAAAGAAATGTAATATCAAAAGACCAGCTTCTTTCAATCATCGTTTTCATTTTTGTCCGGTAAAACACACACACACACACACACACACACACACACACACACACACACACACACACACACACACACACACACACACACACACACACACACACACACACACACAGGAAACAATCTCTCTCAGGTAAATAGAAGAGAGAGAGAGAGAGAGAGAGAGAGAGAGAGAGAGGCAACAAGTGGTAGATACTAAAGAGGACGTTCTGTTACTGATTCCGTAAGTAGGATGGAAAGTAGATTCGTTAGTAGGTGTGATGGTAAGTATCGTAGTAGGTAGGTAGGGATGGGTGTAGCTGTAGGTGTATATATATATGTGTATGGGTAAACAGGTAGAGGCTATACAAAGGTAGGTAAATGGTGTGGTAGGTAGACAGATAGACAGATAAGTAGGTTGAGGGGTAGGTAGATAGCTAGACAGGTTGATAAACAGATAATTAAGTCGAGTGATAGGTAGACAGGTCGTTGAGTA
>NC_136971.1:7237500-7282500 GCF_032717465.1 Coenobita brevimanus | reverse complement strand
CTCAGTTTCCTTTTCATCCCTCATTCTGCCCTCCTCTTACCCTCTCCTCCTCTCTCCCTATCCTTCCTCCCCCCCCTCATCTCTCCCCCCATACCCCGTCTCTGCTTTCTTTCCCATCCCTCACCTTTTTCCATATACTTCTCCACCTCTTCCCTCCACGTCCATTGTCATTCTTTCTTTCCCTTCTTCTTTTCTTTCATCATTCGCCTCTTCCCCTTTTCTTCCTTCCCCTCTCCCTCTTTTGGTTGTCTTTCTCTCTCCTCTCCCTCTGTCCCTCATTCCTTTTCCCTTCTCATTCCCCCCCTTCTCTCCCTTCCTCCCCTTTTTTCGCTTCCCAATTCCTTTACCTTTCTCTCTCCCCTACCCAGTATCGATTCTCCTTCCTTTAGTTTCCTTCCCCTTTCACTCTTCCCCTTCCTTCCTCTCCCCTCCATCGTTCCCTTCACTGAGTCTTTTCCCTTCCACTTCTTATTCCCCCCCTTATCTCTCTCTGTCTTCCTTTCCCCTCTTTCTTCCGTCCCTCTCCCCCTTCCCTTCTCCTCCTCCCTCTCTCCCCTTCTCCCCCTCCCTCTCTCCCCCCAGCCTCTTCACTCAGCAGCGAGGGTGGAAACTGCAGCATTAGGCTCAAAGTTTGGTAGTTAACATAGTCTATCCGGGCAGCCACCAACTTACAGGGGAGGGAGAGGGGTGAAGAGGGGGAGGGGAGGGGGAAGAGGGGGGAGAGGACAGAGGTTAAGTGGTGAAGGACGAGAGAGGAAGGAATGGGGAGGGGAAGAGACCGAGGTTACGTGTGTGAGGTGGGGGGGAGGAAGAAGTGGGGAAGGGAGTGGTGAATGAGAAGAGAAAATATCTGTTAGAGGGTGAAAAGAAGAGGAATTGAGGGAGGGGGAATGGCAGGAAGTAAGTGAGAGGAGGGGGAGAAGAGGAGAAAGCAGTAAGTGAGTGGAGGAGAAGAGGGGAAAGCAGTGAGTGGAGGGGGAGGGATGGGGGATGGGAGAGGTTAGGTGGTTGGATAGTGAGTAGGTGGCTTAAAGGGGAAAGGGAGGGGGGAGGGGAAAGAGGAAGTAGGGGAAGACGGTAGTTATAAAGATTGGAGAAGGAGGAGGGGAGGAACGAAGGGGGAGAGGACAGAAATGAAACGGTGGATTAGGGGTAAGGGAAAGGAAAGGGAAGAGTGTGAGGTGAGGGATTGAGGAGGACAGGAAGGAAAGGGGTCGGGGGAGGTAAAGTGGATATAGCGGGATGAGAAGGAAGGACTGGAAAAGGAGGGAGTGGTTAGAGATGAAGGAGGGAAGAAGGGAGGGAAGGGTGAGGATGGGGAGGGGAAGGGGAGGGGAGGGGCGAGGGGAGAGAATTCCTTACAATAACACCATTTCAGTTTGTGGGTAAAGTCTTCCATTGTCAGTCTGTTTTTCAATTACTTCATTATATATTTTTTGTTCCTCTTAAAAGTATAATATTTTCATCAGTAACCTTGTCAGCCAGTATTCGCATTCCAAAGATGTGTCTGAGAGAGAGAGAGAGAGAGAGAGAGAGAGAGAGAGAGAGAGAGAGAGAGAGAGAGAGAGCAAAGTAAACTGTAGTAGAGTTGAAGTTCCCCGGCCAACCACAGTTTAATTATAGCCATGATTTACCTCGTGTGTGTGTGTGTGTAATTTTATGCGAGTGTATATCATGCCTTGAATTTTTTTAGTGTGAGAGATCTTTCCATAACAAATTCCAATCAACAGATAGTAAGTAGTTGGAATAGATAAAAAAGACGTTTTTTTTTTTTTTTTACATTGTTGCCGCAACTCACAGACCATTTTATGCCGCTTCAGTGAGATCTTTTTTAACGTGGGTATCGATGAATTTTATATCAAGCCCCCCAGCTCGAAAAATCTCTCAAAAGTGGAAAAAAAAGAAAAGAAAAGTAGAAATCGTGGGGTTGAATTGGTTAACATGTCCTCTGCTCTCTGTACTGTAACGCACTCTTCTTATATATTTATTGCATTCCTTCTGTAACCTGTATTTCGGTCACCGTCACGTGTAAATATCCCAGTGTCTCGTAACGTCAGCCTATAGTCTGTTCACTTTAACTTGGTGCATCATAGCCCCGCCCTCACCTTAGCCCCGCCCCCACCTTGAATGTTAAACCGTGATTGGGTGAACTGTATAGGACCTGCATCTTCGTGTTTCCTGTATCCTGCTTTTGTTTTTTTTTATCTCCAGTTTCCTGAATTATGTACCCCCAGCTTCCGTGCAGGGTTGGGTTAATGAGGTGTATCTATGGGAGGAAGGAAGAGGTCATAGAGAGGTAATTATATTCACAAGTTGGGTCATTTAAGGTCATCTGATAGGCTGGGGTCATTTTCTGATTGTTTTGTGGGTGGTTAGTGCTGCCTGGGTGTATGGTCTGAGAGAGAGAGAGAGAGAGAGAGAGAGAGAGCATTTTTCTTCTTTTAATGCAGAACCCCCCGGCCTTCGAGGAATTGTCCCTTCTTAAGAAAGTTGGAACAAAAATCCAGACTTAGGACCGGTCATTTGGAAATTCCTGGACGCATTGCACTTAACCCCTTCAGGCTGGTGACGTCATACTTGCTACTATCAATTTTACATATACTCTGTTCATTTTAACGTGGCTTAAAATTGTCGTGTCTCCCCCTTGAACGCTGAGATGTAACAATTTATATACACGAGAATGTGGTACTAGTCACGAGGAAGTGCTGTGGAAGTGGTGTGGAGCTGTAACATTTTTTTTTTCTTTTTGGCCGTGGAGCTGCGAGTAATAAGCTGCCAAAGGACGAAAAATCTCAGCCAAGTTAAGGTGAATGGACTGTTGTTTGGGAGTTTTTTTTTTTTTCCTTTTTTTTCTTACTGTAAGGTCAGCTATAGCCTTCATTAACCTCCTTATTACACTAGGTTCCCCCTAAGCTGAATAAAATCGTCTGAGGCAGGAAAAATAGACCAATAATTACATGGGACGTCGCGTGATTCCAGATGTTAAAATACTAGAGATGGAAAGACAAAGTTAGGAAGATTGAGCGTGAAAATTTTAGACTCAACCACTTGTGTACATGAACAATAGTAGTAGTTGTAGTAGTAGTAGTAGTTGTTGTTGTTTTTGTTGTTGTTTTCCTCTAGCCCACCATCCTTCCTTTCTGTGGGATAGGGAGGGCGTTGAGAGTCGTTTGTATGGCCGGGCAGTGGAGCCGCCCAGTTATATGGGTACCACTACGTGAAGGCTTCCCTCTCCAGCACAACAGTATCGCAGAAATACTGATGTTTTACCTCTTCCCCCTTGACAGTACTGCATGTGAGTGAGTTTGCAGCAGTCGAGTTTATGTGAAATTCTCTCTCTCTCTCTCTCTCTCTCTCTCTCTCTCTCTCTCTCTCTCAATTAGTCAAGAAGCAGTAGGGTCAAACACCTGATGGGGCCACGATGATGAGTTCCACCTGATTCATTAACCTGTTCTGGCTATGAAGTGACGCGGAGAGAATTGAATGCTGTATGGCCTAGTCTTGAAGCATTTGTCGCGTCATTTTTTTTTTTTTTTTTTTTTTTTTTTGAAGGTAATGGGATGGTGATGATGATGATGGGGGTGATGGTGGTGATGCATTAACTAAATATTGATAGGAGTTAGAATTGTGCAGCTAATGATGATAAAAATAAAAGTGGTGATGTGATGATGATGATGATGATAGCCAGCATAGCGTTTCCCTGCTTGGTATTGTGCCATCTTCAATCCCTTCATCGTCATTCCCTCCCCGGCCAGAGTCACGCTTCAAATTATTCATGCAAAAAGGAGAGAGAGAGAGAGTGAGAATAAATGATGTAAAAAAGAGAAGAGTGAGGAAAATATAAATGCTAGGAAAGATTGAAAAAGAAAGTGAGAGAGAATTGAGAAAAAAATGAGAGAGAAAATAATACGCAGGAAAAATGAGACAGACGGATAGGTAGATAGATAGATAGATAGATAGACAGGTAGGTAGGTAGGTAGGTAGAGAGAGAGAGAGAGAGGGAGAGAGAGAGCAGAAACAAGAGAGAAGAGGGAAAAAAGAGAAGAGGATGTGAGCGAAAGAGAAGAAAGTGAGAAAAAGAGAGAGAGAGAGAGAGAGAGAGCCGCCCGTGAGACCGTGGTAAAGCCGTTCAAGTTCCACCATTAATTTCCCTTCTGCCATTTTCTCATTTCCCTGGCACGGAGGGGGGGGGGTGCGGATGGGGGAGGGGAGGGAGGAGGGGGGGGTGTTGGTGTCATAGAGAGAGGAGGTCGACCGGAAAGAGACCCACGTATTTATAATTCTCTCTCTCTCTCTCTCTCTCTCTCTCTCTCTCTCTCTCTCTCTCTCTCTCTCTCTCTCTCTCACACACACACACACACACACACACACACACACACACACATTTTTATCATTTCCTCAGTTTTCTCATTTTTTTTCTTTCATTCTCTCTCTCTCTCTCTCTCTCTCTCTCTCTCTCTCTCTCTCTCTCTCTCTCTCTCTCTCGGCGACGGGTGCCTGGTCTCTAAGTGCATTTAACCCTTTCCTTATGATAACGTGCATCCCATAATTCTTGCTTCCCTCATACATTTATTTTTTTCCTTATTTAAGCTTCCTACTCATGATTTTACTCAATAATTTTCTCGTATTTAAAAGGCTATTGAAGGCTCTATCCCCCCCCTATTTCGAAATTTTCTGCTCCAAATAAAATCGACTCTAGTAGCCAGAAAATTTTAAGACAAAAAAAGGAAGATGGGTGTGATGATAGAGACTCACGAATTTTATTATTATTTATTTTTACTGTTTTATTATTTCTCCTCGGCTTCCAGTGTCATTTTTTCACTCAGCGTCATTGGTGTTGAGAAGAAGAAGGAGAGAGAGAGAGAGAGAGAGAGAGAGAGAGAGAGAGAGAGAGAGCTGTGGAAGTAACGTAGTGTAGTGAAAAATATAGACAGGAGAATGTGTGTGTGTGTGTGTGAGAGAGAGAGAGAGAGAGAGAGAGAGAGAGATGGCCGTATGGAGATAATAGGTGATAGATTGATAAAGTGGAAAAATTGGAATTGGAGGAAGTGAGATAAAGGAGGAGGCCCGAGAGAAAGTGGAAGAACATGGTGAAAGAGATTTTTAATTTCTGATATCTGAGCTTCCGGGAAGGTGAGAGGCATGCAGGAAGTGGAGCAAATTGGATCTAAGTGGTGTATGTCGTAATAATGCATAATAAATCGCTGAAGGAAAGGTGTTAAAAATTCTCCAATGCAGTCGGGATGAAACTACGCCATACTTTTGGTCAGCACAGAGATTTTACATGTGAGAGAGAGAGAGAGAGAGAGAGAGAGAGAGAGAGAGAGAGAGAGAGAGAGAGGTACAAAGTAAAAGAGAATGTTGGAAAAAATCAAAGAATAGTAATGACAGTAATAAAAATAAAAGTTAATTAAAGAGGATTCAGAGACCTTACCTCGCCATTCGCATTAAAATTTTCTCACTCGTTCTTCCCTCTATTGTTTTCTTGTGCAGACTTTCCTCTCTTAGGTTTGAGGTTATTACTGTTACTGATCCTATATTCTTCCTTACCCTGCCTTATTCTCCCTTACCTTCCCCTCTCACCATCCCTCTCCTTCTTCATCCTCCCTCTCTTTCTCCCTCACCCTCCCACTCCTCCCTCACCCGCCCTCTAATCCCTCAACCTCCCTTTCTTTCTTCCTCACCCTCCCTTTCCTTCTCCCTCAACCTCCCTTACTTTCTTTCTCACCCTCCCTCTCCTTCTTCCTCAGTCTCCTCTCCTTCTCGCTCATCTCCCTCTTTCCCCCTCACGCTTCCTCTTCTTCTCCCTCACCTTTCTCAAATTCCTCCCCTCCGCCCCCATCCCTTAAGTTGCCTACCCACCCCACCATTCCAACCCCTTGTCTCCCTCCCTTCCTTCCTCCCTCGCCTCTCTGTCCTACGTACGTTAACTTCTATGCTCTATATCCTCCTCCTCTTCCTCCTCCTCCTCCAATAATCTGTTTCTTCTCTCTCTTACCCATACCCTCCCTAACCCTTCTCTTGACTTACCCTCACTTCAGCCATCACCTCCCTTCCTTTCCCTCCTCACCTCTTCCCACCTCCTCTTCTCTCCCTCCTCACTCCTCTCCCACCTCCTCTCCTTCCCCACCTCCTCACTCCCTCCCACCTCCTCTCCTCTCCCACCTCTACTCTCCCCACCCCCTGTCCTATGCATTTGCCCTGCCTTCGTTAGTGGGACTGCAGAGGGTGACATTACAGGGTCGTAAGCCACCTGCACCACGCCCCTTCCTGTGAGGGGCTTAGTTAGAGCTGACTGTGCTGCTGCTGGCTAATCGTTGTGGTGGTTGTGGTGGTGGTTGGTGGTAGGGAAAGTAGTGGTGGATAGTAGCAGTGATGGTTGGTGGTTGTGGTGGTGGTTGGTGGTAGGGAAAGTTGTGGTGGGTAGTTACAGTGATGGTTGGTGGTTGTGGTGGTGGTTGCAGTGGTTGGTGGTTGGGAAAGTAGTGGTCTAGAGTAGCTGTGGTGGTGGTTGGTAGTTGCGGTGGTGATGACAATTTCTGTGGTTATGTGTTGTGGAGATAACTGTGTGTTTGTGTGTGTGTGTGTGTGTGTGTGTGTGTGAGAGAGAGAGAGAGAGAGAGAGAGAGAGAGAGTTTCTTAAATGTATGCGAGGCTAAATTATCAGCTTGTGCTAGAGAGGGTAGGAGTAGGTAGGGTTGGCTAGAAAATAGGAAATTCAGATACGTACAGTCATAAAGTTAACTCGTACTAGGGAATTCCTGTCTTAGAGTAAGATTACTGTATGAAAATAGAGCAAAAGTGTTAGGGCCGGGTAGGGTAGGGTAGGATACGGTATTGTGGGATAGCAGGATTGTGTACAAAGGCGTACAAAGGAAATCAAACAGCAACTTATCTGTTGGTCCTTTCGAGGCTGTTTGTTACAGGATGGGTTCTAACCAACGGAACTACTCTATCTGTTAAAGACAAGGACAGGAAAGCAAGAAGGTTTCTGTAGTAGAGTAGGGTAGGTAGGGTAGGATGGAGTAGAATAACATAACAGGGTAGGGCATTGTAGAGTAAGGCTAGGTATGATTGGATAGGGTATGACAGTAGGGAAACAAGGTAGAGTAAGGTATAGAAGGATAAGATAGGGTAGGATAGCAGGGCAGGACAGAGTAAGGTAGGGTTGGGTAGGATAGAATGGCAAGACAGGTTTGAGCGAGGGAAGTTAGTGTATGGGACGGGGATATGCGACAGTGCCATAGGACAGCATTTGCGATAGTAGTGGAGGGGAAGTGGTCTGATGTGGCACTTCCCTTACTGCCCCAACTTCCACTGTAAACCCTATGTATGGGGTCAGGATGTGCTGGGTGGGGGTTATGATATGGTGGGGGAGAGAGGAGGAAAGGAGAGAATGGAGGGAGGGATGGGGAGAGGGAGGAGGTGGAGGATTGTGGGGAAGGTAGAGATGTTTTAAGTGAGAGAAGGGAGAGCGGAAAGGGGGAGAATTGGAGCGAGAGTAGGAATACGGTGGGGGTTATTCAGGAGGGGTGAGGGAGAGAGAAAATCGTCGGGGAGGTGGTAAGATTATAAGAAGAAGAACGCCATCGTATGAAAGGTGTTAAAAGAAAGAGGAAGAAGGTGAATGTTAGCTTCGAATAATGTAACCTGTCTGGGATGGCCACAGCTTTGACAGAGAGATATTGTGTCTTCTGATTATGGTTATTTTAGAAAGTTGAGTGGACTTGGCACAGGAATTAATTGATAGAACTGCATGCCATTGTACCCCTAGGTGGGTGTGGCCGCGGCGTGGTTAGTAGTGAGGAAAGTCAAGCCAGTAATGGTTTTAATAAATTGATAGGAGAGCTTAGGTGGAAGGAAAATGAAACAAAGTAGGGGTGGTTATGATGATGATGATGATGAAAAAGGAAGTATTCTCACACAGTAAATAATAAACCGTGCAAATTTTCATACCATCAGCTCCCGTTTCGCCCAACCCAACTTTTACTGATCAGTTTTGTGAAGTGTTAAGGAGCTACAGAAATTTATTGGAACATCAATATTGGTGTAACAGCGTATCGTCTCGTCGTTGGTTCATAGTGTATACTTTAATCTCTTCACTGCCATGACGTATTTTACCGATTAATCGTGCCTTCCTTAGTCGATTTAACTAAGATTATTAAGAGAGCGGGGTTTAACATAGCACCATTTTGAGATAGTAAGACTAAACCAAGAAACTGCGTCACCGGATTCAGAGGGTTAATGTGTAATATAAAAATTAAATCAGTAAGGATGAGCTGCTACGGTGTCTCCCATGCACTATATTCCTGTACTAAAGTTTTATTGCTGTGTTGATATTATACTGAGGAAGGATGGAGATGTTGCAAGGGTGGAGGAGATGATGTTGCAAGGAAGGAGATGATGTTGCAAGAAAGATGATGATGTTGCAAGGAAGATGATTTTGCATGGAAGGAGGAGATGTTGCAAGGAAGATGATGATGTTGCAAGGAAGGAGATGATGTTGCAAAGAAGGAGGAGATGTTGCAAGGAATGAGGAGATGTTGCAAGGAAGGAGGAGGTGTTGCAAGAAGGGAAGAGATGTTGCAAGGAAGGAGATGATGTTGCAAAAAAGATGATGATGTTGCAAGGAAGATGATTTTGCATGGAAGGAGGAGATGTTGCAAGGAAGATGATGATGTTGCAAGGAAGGAGATGATGTTGCAAAGAAGGAGGAGATGTTGCAAGGAATGAGGAGATGTTGCAAGGAAGGAGGAGGTGTTGCAAGAAGGGAAGAGATGTTGCAAGGAAGGAGATGATGTTGCAAAAAAGATGATGATGTTGCAAGGAAGATGATTTTGCATGGAAGGAGGAGATGTTGCAAGGAAGATGATGATGTTGCAAGGAAGGAGATGATGTTGCAAAGAAGGAGGAGATGTTGCAAGGAATGAGGAGATGTTGCAAGGAAGGAGGAGGTGTTGCAAGAAGGGAAGAGATGTTGCAAGGAAGGAGATAATGTTGCAAGGAAGGGAATGATGTTGCAAGGAAGATGATGATGTTGCAAGAAAGATGATGATGTTGCAAGGAAGGAGATGATGTTGCAGGGAAGGAGATGTTCAAGGAAGGAGACGATGTTGCAAGGGAGATGATGTTGCAAGGAAGATGATGTTGCAAAGAAGGAGGAGATGTTGCAAAGTCAGCCATGTATACGGGAATATTTAAGACATTATTTTTCTTAGTAATATTTTATCTGATTTTCTGGATGCTTTTATAATGGGTGTGAGATATACTGATGAAGTAGGATCTCGGTGTTATTAGTAATCTCTCTCTCTCTCTCTCTCACACACACACACACACACACACACACACACACACACACACACACACACACACACACACACACACACACACACACACTGCTTCATTGTTTGTTTTTTTCACTTACACTCCCTTGATCTCTCATACTTTCAAACTCTCAATCACGTTTTCTCTCCCCTTCATTATTTCACACTTTCCCAGTCTTTCACATTCCCTCACTTTCACACACACCTCCTCACTTTCACACACACACCTCCTCACTTTCACACACTTCACATTTGAGTGCAGTTAGATAGTCCGCGTGGAAATTGGTGAATGAGGGAATTTGTACATGTTATTGAGAATGCCTGTAAAGATTTCTTACTGCAACCCTCTTAAATGTCTGGCCTCAGTTGGGATCGAACCCCGGATGAGGATGATTGGTAGGTGCAAGGGCTATCAACTTGACCACCGGAGGCTCCCATCATCATCATCATCATCATCATCGTCATCATTACCACCACCACAACCACCATCTTCTTTATCATCATCATCATCATCATCATCCATTGTGTTGCATCACCGACCGGGGCTCCGAGAACTGTCATCGTTTCTCACTACTGTCAATATCCTTATCACTGCAGTAATATGGTTCCCGTGTTATATAATGGAGAGCCGTGTGATATATGATAGTGTTATTTATGTGGTATGTGATGTGTGTGTTATTTGTGTGTGTGATAGGAGTGCCTGGATGTGCTATAATGATGTGCTGTGTAGAGATGTATAGCAGTAATATTGTCATTTTCCGCCACTCAGCTACGTGAAAGAAGCCATAAGAGGACTGAAATCAGGGCCAAGTTAAGGTGAAAAGAGTATACAGCACAGCAGGAACAAACCCAGAGAGGCCGTCGTTGGGGGTGGCAGGGTGAATGAAAGGATTATCGACGTATGTTTAATCCGCAGGTGGGATGCAGACCCCTAACTACTGAGGGTCATTTATGGAACGCCTGTGGTCATTAGTGGGTGTGGTCAGCCTGCATCCCGTATTTCGGAACGCAGTCAGCAGCTATTTAGGAAGGCCCTATACATTCCATCATCATCACAACGTCCTTCAGAAATCATCATAAAACTAGAAAGCACTTAGAGAGCGCATACCTCCGCCAATGCCGGATCCGGATTCGGATCAGCCCCAAAATTTAATCAATACTTTCTTGCCCCCTGGCCCACCCGTCCACAAAATTTCATTGAAATTCATTGAGAACTTCTGGAGGAATCATGTGGACAAACAAACAAACAGACAGACTTAGCTGAATACATAACCTCCTCCAACTTTGTTGGCGAAGTTAAAAATCTTGTCACTGTGCTGAGTGAGGTGGAGTGGAGCTGAGTGGAGCGAGGTGGATGAGAGTGAGGGAGCGTGAGAGCCATGACTGACACCTAATATACCAAGTCTCTGTTATAATATCTCTCCCACTCCATCCCACTCACTGCTCTCTCTCTCTCTTTCTCTCTCTCTCTCTCTCTCTCTCTCTCTCTCTCTCTCTCTCTCTCTCTCTCTCTCTCTCTCTCTCTCTCTCTTTTCTCTCTCTCTCTCTCTCTCTCACACACACACACACACACACACACACACACTCACCTTCACTCTCTCCCACTCCCACTCCTTCAAGACCGGAGTGTGGGAGTGTGAAATATCAAGTGACCCCCTCCAGCGTGTGCGCGTTGAGTCCATGTCACACGCTATCTGTGAGTGCGTGTCCGGCCGTGATTGTGTTACCGATGGCCTGGGTGAGAGTTGGGTTACCTCATTGATGGGCTGGGGAAGGGCTGTGGGGTTGATGGTGGACTGTGAGTGTATTGATGATGAGGTGGTTATTGTGTGAGTAATGGGGTGGTTATGGGTTTTGTTAGGTCATTGATGAGGTGTAATTGATGGAGCTGATAGTGGTCTGTGATTGTGTTGATGATGAGGTGGTTATTGTGTGAGTGATGGGGTAATTATGGGTTTTGTTACGTCATTGATGGGGTTTAATGATAGTGGTGATAGTGGACTGTGACTGTGTAATTGATGGGGTGGTCAGGGGACTGTGGGGTGGATAGTGGACGTGACTGTGCTGTTGATGGGGTAAGGAGTGGGTTAGGGGTTGACAGTGTTATGGATGGGCTGAATGAGGGGTTTGCTGCGATTTTCTACTTCATTAACGAGATGCTGAAGGTACTGAGGGATTGGTAGTCTGTTATTAATGGTGTCATGGAGGGTTTGTACTGGTGTTTGTCGAGATCACACTGCCCCGGGGTCAGATCTGCGACTGACTATAGGTGTTTTTCTATTTTTATTTTATTTTTGGACGGATCTGTGACACTTCCATAACGAAAATTAATACGTCGAGTTTGCATATAATTCGATAAGCTGCAGTTATGAGTAGGAATGAGTCTCCATGGTTACTAGTCAAATCATCCCTTCCGTCTGACTTCCTTTGGCCGTCAACTGGACTAGAAAGAATTTGCCAGATTGAAACAAACATGCTGCACCGTCTACAAACCTCCACACCTCCAAACCTCCACACCTCCAAACCTCTGCACCTCCAAACCTCTATACTTCCAAACCTCCACACTTTCAAACCTCCACACCTCCAAACCTCCATTCTTTCAAACCTCCACGCCTCCAAACCTCCACACCTCCAATCATCCACACCTCCAAACCTTCACACCTCCCAACCTCCACACCTCCAAACCTCCAAACCTACTAAAAGAATGAGGCGTCCTTCAATTCCTCATTCCCCTCAACCGTTGAGGCACCACAGTGAATATGGGTCGCCCTCTTAGTGGCTTTGGATTTTCGTAGCACCATTTTTCCAGCGATTCATTCAGCACATTATACCTCATTGTCCTCGTGTACGTAATTGACGCTCATGATGTCGATATTCAAACGGTAAAGTAGCATACATGAGAATGTTGAGGTATAATATGCTAATTAAATCGCAAAGGAAAGGGTGTTGCGGTGTCTCATGCTACTAAGACCGTATTCTTGTTGGTGAAGGAAGCTCCCTAGCACCTTTTCCTTACCGGTTTCTTTTTGGATATTGCTGGTTAATATCCCTTAATACGTTATTTATGCAGAGTATGACGATATTGGAAGGATTTATGTTGCACTGAAGAGGACAGGAAGATGTAATAAAATAAATCGTTTAGGTAAAGGTGTTAGGGAGCTTTCGCAGCGTTACACTTGTTAATGAGGTGGGCGGAAGCGAGGTGATGATTGATGGTCTGAGGCGATTGTAGTGATTGATGATTACTGGTGAGAGGTGTGTGATTATGGTGTTATTGATGGCAGTTGGGTTATTGATGCCGCTACCTGAACGTGTCATTTATGGCCATTTCCGGGTCTTCTTGATGTTGTTGCTGTGATCTGAGGTAAGGGTAGTGATTGATGCTTTGCTGCTGAGAGATGTATGCGTTCCTGGTGATTTACGATGTCTGAATAAGTCACTGATGCTCATTTGAAGTCCTCTTGGTATTGGTGGTTTTTATGAAGTCATTTTTGTGCCAGGGTGGGTCCGGGGTTACTGCGTTCACTTCCCGGCCTGCAGTGCCCAGGGTTTTGATTTGACTCCAGCCTTGACTGACATGGATAGTGGTTGATGGTAGTAGGTCCTTTCATATGCTGACATGTCCTAACCCCGAATGTTCGTACTGATGGCATGTACATCCTCTGCCGTAAACAAAAGCATACTAATCACAACACTTCCACCTTCACTTGCTCTTCTTCCACGTGCACCACTTCCCCAAGACGCCCCGTAATGACTCAGACGTGGCTAGCATGGGCAAGGGTTAATTCTAGGTTACCACTCTTTTTTCGAGAAGAAACACCAGTACTTCAGAGGGCTTGATACAAACTAGCATAGATACAGTTGAAGTGGTTTGGTGACTTGATCCCTGCTTCTGAGACGTGTGTGATTATAGTGATAAGTTTGAATTTTATTTTTGTAGCCACCAGACGATTGTATTCTGCCGAGATGTAGGTCTGTTACATTAGAGAGGTTACCTGTGACCTTCGGTACTTCTTCTCTGCTTGTTTATTCTTGTAAGATTAAAATTATTATGTAGCAGTAGCAATAAAATACTGAATACGTCCTTGGCCACAAGGGAATAATGTTTTTATATATATAAAAAAAAATACGCTTTATATATATATATATATATATATATATATATATATATATATATATATATATATATATATATATCTGTGTGTGTGTGTGTGTGTGTGTGTGTGAGAGAGAGAGAGAGAGAGAGAGAGAGAGAGATTATTAAACCGAGTTGTGTTACAACACACACACACTAATGATTACAACATATGTCGGTGCAATGCCTGAGGGCGGGGTTTATTACTCTCTCTCTCTCTCTCTCTCTCTCTCTCTCTCTCTCTCTCTCTCACACACACACACACACACACACACACACACACACACACACACACACACACACACACACACACACACACACACACACACACACAGCAAATCTCCCTCGCTTGTCTTCCTCCGTTGGGTTCCTGACAGTAATAACACACTCATACCCCTCTCTCTCTCTTAGACCATGACAGGATTCACTAAGATATTCCTACGGTTATATTAAGACACACGTAGCCTCGTAGACAGGAAAATCATCATCGTCATCATCATCATCATCATCATCATCATCATCATCATCATCATATTTGCACTCTTACAAATGGATGGGGTGGACGCTGAAACGAAAAACAGTAGCACAAACGTAGAAGTACAAATACATTTCTCACCCAAAATGTGTCGTATCTTTTCACCCATCACTCATGCCTGTCAGTATTTCTCCTAAGTTATATTAAATTCCTTGTAAGATAGTCGTAAGCTGCTTTGGTGATTCCGGTTTCTGACTGAGACGAAGGCCAGGGTCTCCTCTAGTCGTGTCAGAATTATTTAACCTTTTATTTTATCGGATTTATTCCTTGATTTATATTGTAGTATTTCTGATGTATTTTCTCCGATTTTTCCATAGTCGTTTATTTCTTAGTGTATTGTATTTTTTTCTTGTTTTTTCTTATCCTACATTTTTTGTTTTTTTTAATTTCTTCACTGCCACTTGAAGTCTTTTTTCTTATATCCTACACTTTTCTTCATTTTTCATTTTGTTCACTGCCACCTGAAGTAATTTTTATTATATACATTTACTTCAATTTTTTTTATATCCTACATTTATTTTTTTTTCATTTTTCATTTTACTCACTGCCACCTGAAATCAAGAAGGACTTCCATTAGTGAAGAGGGTTGAGAATGTCTTCATGTAAACCCACAAGAATAGACAAGAAATTTCACTTCCTTATGCTTCTCGTTTCCCCTAGCTCCTTGGTAAACTAAGACGGTGCTAAGGCTCTACATACTTCTTAGAGCACTTCTTCGTGACGAGCGCTACATCCTTGTGTTAATTCCTTGCTACAGCCAAGGATGGAGAGTCGTCAGTTTTGGACCAAGTGAAAATGGAAAGAGTATAACGTGGACCGTGACGTCTGTGTAGTGTGTGTGTGTGTGTGTGTGTGTGTGTGTGTGTGTGTGTGTGTGTGTGTGTGTGTGTCTCTCTCTCTCTCTCTCTCTCTCCCTTCATTGTTCATCTTTAGTCTCAAATGTTATCTCATTCTCGGGTCCCTCTCCTCCGACTTAATATTTTTCTCTTCCCTCTTCCGTCTCCTTCACTCTCCTCCTCGTCTCCTTCCTTCATTCCTTCCTTCACTTAATTCCTTCTCTGGCTTCCCTCCTTCCTTCTTCTTCCTTATTACGTGCTTTTCCTTCACTCCCCTCCTTGTCTCCTTCCTTCATTCCTTCCTTCACTTAATCCCTTCTCTGGCTTCCCTCCTTTCTTCTTCTTTCCTTTCTTATTACGTGCTTTTCCTTCACTCCCCTCCTCGTCTCCTTCCTTCATTCCTTCCTTCACTTAATTCCTTCCCTGGCTTCCCTCCTTCTTCTTTCCTTCCTTATTAAGTGCATTTCCTTCCTCTGTCACTTCTTTCGTTTCCTTCCTTCCTTTCCTCACCTTATTTCTTCATCTAACCTCCATTCTTTTCATTGCTCTGTGTGTGTGTGTGTGTGTGTGTGTGTGTGTGTGTGTGTGTGTGTGTGAGAGAGAGAGAGAGAGAGAGAGAGAGAGAGAGAGAAGCTGTCAGTATGTTCGTATCTTGTGTGTGTGTATGTATGCATGTACGTACGTATGTATGTATGTATGTATGTATAGTGCTTGTGATTATCAGGGAAGTGGAGGTGGGGGTTGAGTGTGTGTCTGCCTGTATGTTTGTTCTAATTGGTTGTGTCTGCTTGTCTGCTTCACTTAGTTGCCTGCTCTTCCCTCCTGTCTGCTTAGTGATTTGTCGTTGGTGTTTGGGTGTTTTTTGGGTGTTTTTGTTTGGGTGATTATTAAATGCTTTTGTGTTGATGTTATGATTGTGTTTGATGTGTGATTTTACTTGTCTCTAGGTGATTTTTTTTTATTTTGTGTTTGTGTTCGGTGTTCTGGTGCTTACGTAGTGCTTTTGTGCTGATGTTTTATTGTTTTGGCTTTTTTGTGATTGTGCACATGTTTGGTGTTTGGTTTATCGCATGTACTTGTGTTTGATATGTACGTGTTTGCCCTAACTTAGCTGTCTCTCTTGTCTGCTAGCCTTTTGATCGTGTTTGCTTAGTGCTTGTGTGTGTGTGTGTGTGTGTGTGTGTGTGTGTGTGTGTGTGTGTGTGTGTGTGTGTGTGTTTGGTGGGGAGGACGAAAATCAAGGCCAAATTAGAGTAAGACCAGTATATAAAAGAAATAAGGGTAGAACCTTGCAATACGTATGCTAAAACTTTCTTCGTATTGTCTCTGTGTAATAAGTAAGGGAGGGACTTTGCATGACTGTATGCTAAAATTTCCCCATTTCCCCGCTCTTGCTGTGGAGTTGTGATGAAGTGTGGCAGAGTGTGGCACAGCAGCGTGATAGAGACTGGCGTAACTCAGCATTTACATCACTCCCACTCCCTTATCTCTCTCTCTCTCTCTCTCAATATATCTACCTGTCTATATATCCTTCTGTGTCTGTCTATCTTCTTGTCTATCTATCAGTGTCGTCTCTCTGCATGTCAATTAATGAATATGTATTCATTTACGTACCTATTTGCCTGTTTATTCATCCATCCGTCATTCTCTCTGCTTGTCCCTCCATCCATCCATCAATCCAGCCATCCACCAATCCATCCATCCACCCATCCGTCTGTCCATCCATCCACCCATCCGTCTATCCATCCATCCATCCATCCATCTATTTATCTATCTGCAGTTTGTATCTATCTCGTCTGCATATCTACATCAGTCCTCCCTTATCTGACTCGGTTACGTCATTGCGTCAGGGAGGAGGATGGGGAGGGGAGATGACGGGGGCTTGGGAGGGGAGATAACGGGGGTTGGGAGGGGAGATGACGGGGGTAGGGGAGGGGAGATGACGGGGGTTGGGGAGGGGAGATGACGGGGGTTGGGGAGGGGAGATGACGGCGGTGGGGGAAGGGAGATGATGGGGAGTGGGGGAGGGAGATGACGGGGGATGGGTAGTGGAGATGACGGGGGATGGGGTGGTGGAGATGACGGAGGTTGGGGAGGGAAGATGATGGGGGTAGGGAGGGGAGATAACGGGGGATGGGTAGTGGAGATGACGGGGGGTAGGGGAGGGGAGATAATGGGGATAGGGGAGAGGTGAGTAAGCTTAACCTCATCATTCCGTTGACGCATTATATATTCTTGCCACCTCCTGACTATTGCACATAGACAGCACATAGAGCTCTGCGGATTAAGATGGAGCTTTCATTGACCAGTTCAGTAATAGAGTTCTTCCTGCGTTGTATATAATCATCTGTTCATTAGGGAGAAAAGTCATCAGAGCGAAGTGGTTATCTGAATGTGAAAAAGGTCAGATGAGAAAAAGTGATGAGTGTGAATGAGAATCTGGGTCCAGGGAAGCAAGAACGCGAGAGTGAGTGAGTATAAGGTGAGGGTGAGTAAGGGTCAGGTGGTGGCGTAGCGTGAAGGAGCGTGAGGGTAATATCGTTGAATTAGCGTGTGTGAAGAATTGGCCAAGAATGAGGGTGGAGTGAGCACGAAAAAGGAACTGAGCAGCGGATAATGACACGTGCAGTTCGGGACAAAAATTCTTGTAGTATTTCGCCTTTTATATTCGCTTTCCTCTGCTTCTAATATTCCCAAACTGAGAAAGGCTTGATATGCTTCTGTGGCCATAGATGATGCTGCTTAATACGATGCGTCAGGGAAGAAAGTGACGGACATCTCATAAGGGGCAGTGGAAGAGCATGCGAACTTCTCTCCGTAAGTGTACAGCTGCGGTCAATATTTCATTTACAAGTCTGGGGTTCCGGATTGAGGATGCGATATTACAACCCTTTCATCCCGGGTGAGTGTTACTGGTTAGTTCTGCAAGATCTCATTAACCCTTACACACCTGGGACTTTGAACAGGTGAAGTGAAATTAAAGCCCTCTGTAGGTTTTGACAGCTAGAGAGGTACGAGAACTATTTGCAGCTGTACAATTGGTGTAACTAAATGAGTGGACGGAACACGTAGGATGAGCGCGGTAGGTGGGAGAAATATAGTAGTGGGCACGAGAACTGTTGGGGGAGAGGAGTGGATTGAAAATTTGAGAAGGAAGATAGAAAGAACGAATGAAATATAGTAGTGGATAAGAGGACAGATGGAGGGAAGGGAGTGGACGGAAAAATGTGACGTGGAAGATTGATGGAACGAATCTGGTGGAAAGGGCTACTGTAAGTGATGAAAGAATTGGGTGGATGGAAGAGTGGAAGAGGGATATGGACGTGGATGGCAAGGAGCATAGTGGTGGACGAGAAGAGTGCGAGTGGTAAAGGAAACTGAGTGGATGGACGAGTGAATGTGGAAGACACGGAGAAGATGAGTGGAGAGAAAATTAGATTGTTTGTGAGGGTGAAATAGATAGATGCAGAGTGGTATAAAATGAGGATACGAGTGGAAAGGTGGATTGAGTGGATGGAAGAATGGAAGTGGACTGAGCACGTGGACAGACAGCAAAAGACTGAGACATGGAGGAGAGGCGTACGAGTGGTGAGGAAAATAGGATTGAGTGGCTGAGGCAAGTATGATTGAAAGCCTGGGGGGGGGGAGAGGGGGGTGTAGAATAGGGAGAGGGAAGTCGTGGGTACAGTACATAAGGGTATCTCTCTCTCTCTCTCTCTCTGTCTCTCTCTCACTCACTCACTCACTCTCTCTCTCTCTCTCTCTCTCTCTCTCTCTCTCTCTCTCCCCCCAAAAAAAAAAAAAAAAATCATACCGAAAGTGATGCTCGATTCCTTGACGTCACAGGGGCTATTTTTTTTTTTTTCTGTGTTTTTCCTTATTGTTATTTTCCCATTTTCTTTCTTTAGTTTTTTGGTATTTTTATTTTTCTCGATATATTCTCTATTTTTGTTTCCCTTGATATTTACTTGATTTTCAGTTTTCTTTATTCGCATTTTACTCTCAGCTTCTTTTTCTTTATTGGTACCGGTGTTTTATTTTCTTTATTTTTTCTTCATAGACATTTTATTTTGCTTCTTATCCTTAGGTCTTTATTTTTCCCATGTTTTCACCTCTTTGGAGAATAGAAGGAAGAGGAAGGAAAAGTAGGCATGAAGGATGGAATGGAGGAGGAAGAAGAAAAAAAAGTAGAGAAAGAAGGAGTTCAGGGATGGGAGGAGAGAAAGATGGAGAAGAGGAAGAGGAGAAAGAGGAAAAGGAGTGAATGAAGTAGGAAAGAAAGAAGGAACAGAGTGATGAATGGAGAAGAGGATGGTCAAGAGGAGATAGATGGGGAGTGAAGGAAGGAGGGAGGAGACAGTGAAGAAGGCAAATAATTAGTGAAGGAAAGGAAGAAGAATGAGAATAAGAGAGAGAGAAAGAGAGAGAATGTGGGAGGATGGGGAGAGTGTAGGGAAGGCTGAGAGAACAAAGAGGGAGTGGGGAAGGGCTAGGAGAATGGGGAAAGAGTGGGAGAAGGTAGAGGGACTCGGGAAGGGGAAAGACTGGGGAGTGACAGAGTGGGAAATAATTGGGAAAAGGCAAGTAGATTGGGGAATGAATAGAAAAGGGTATGGGGAATGGAAAGGGAGTGGGGAAGGGAAGAGGGAGTGTGGACAGCATGGGGAAAGACAGAGAAATTAAGGAAGAGGATAGGGATTGTGAGCTAAATCAGAAAGTAGGAAGTGAAGAAGGCCAGGGAGGGAGGGAGAGAGTGGGGAAGGGTCAGAGAAAGGGTGGGGATGGGTGAGAAATGACAGGATGGACAGGGAGGTTGGATGGGGAAGACCAGGAAAGGGATGGGGAAAGACAGGGAGGGAGGGAAGGGTGTGGGGAAGGGCAGGGAGGGAGGGAAGGGTGTGGGGAAGGGCAGGGAGGGTGGGGATGGTGATGGGGAAGGGGTGGGGACTTGCGTGGAATCAGAGAGGCAGCGAAGCGGGGTAATCCAATAGACGGCGTGGCAGCCCCTGATAACTCCCCCCTCCCCACCCTCTCCCCACTCTTCCCCTCCGTGGCTGGGGATTGGATGATTGGGGCACGAGTGACTATTGGCCCGGGTGACTGGATGAATGACTGCTGGACTGTGGTGAATGATTGTTGGCGGGGGATTGTGTGGGAGTGACGCTGTGTGATTGATTGTGAGACTTTGGTGAATAGTTGGTGATTGAATGACTGGGTGAATGACGTGGACTGGATGAATAGCCGGTGAATTGAGTGAGTGCAGGTTATGTTGTGGTGAATGATTGTTGTGATGAATGACTGATGGGCTGGTGAATAATTTGTGCTGAGATGAATGTTGGATGAATAACTTGAACTGAGTGAGTGTTTGTTGAACAGTGGTCAATAACTGTTGTAGTTAATGATTGTTTTGATGAATAATTGATGGACTGGTAAATGACGTGTGCTAAAGTGAATGACTGTTGGTCGAACAGGGATGACTACAGATATTTTCCTTAGCGATTTATTTACAGTATTACCCCTTAACATTGTCTGGTGTGTTATTTAAACAAGTGTTAATATAGGCTAGACACAGCTCTCTCTCTCTCTCTCTCTCTCTCTCTCTCTCTCACGTCATCCCCAGTTTTTCACAATATATTTCACTGATTTTCTTGGATTTATTATTTTTTTTAACTTAACCTTTCTTGTTCACCAGATACACGTTCCATCTGTTCACCCACCCATCCACTCATCTAACCACCCATCCATCCATCTAACCACCCATCCATCCATCTAATCAGTCATTCAGTCGTCCATCCATCCATCGATTCGTCTGTCTGTCCGTCCATTCATCCACCCATCCATCCATCCATCCATCCATGCATCCATCCTTCCATCCATCCATCCATTCAATCTTCCATCCATCCATCCATGCTGCAGCCATCTCTCAGCATTACGTCAAATAAACCTACTTTTACCAACCCCAGAGACGGAAGCAAGGCCCTCATCCCCCCCCCTCCCCCACTTTACCCTCCCCCATCCTTCCTCTTTCATCCTTTCTCTCTCCCCCCTCCTCTAATCACTCCCTTTCTTTCCCCCCGCCTCCAGCCTTTCTCCTTCCTTCCCCCTCCTCTATCTCTCCCCTTTCTCCTCTCCTCTAACTCTTCTTCTCTACCCCTCCTCTCACCCTTCCCTCGCTCCCTCCTCCTTCCTTTCCTCCTCTTTCTTTGCCTTCTCTTTCCTCCCTCCCTCCCCCACCCCCTCTCCCCCTCCCCCCTAACCACAGCCCCTCCACGTGATAGGACTTTACGGCCCTATCCATCTCTTGTCTTTACACACTGCCGGTGGATAGATGTGGAGAGAGTGGAGTAGATGTGGAGGGTGAAGAGGGTGGATGGTGTTAGGGATGTGGAGAGGAGAGTGGATATGGAGGGTGGAGAGAATGGATGGTTTGAGTTTAGTGGAGTGAGTGAGGCTGGATGGTTTGTGGTGGTGGAGAGGGTGGATAGAAGTGGAAGGAGTGGAGTGGGATGTGGATAATAGAAAGAGGTAAGAGTGTGGATGACGGAGAGGGTGGATGTGTAGGTGTGTGATGTGTAGTTGTGAGGTGTGGATGCTTTGGGATGAGTGGATGACGTAGAGTGGATGAGTGGAGATGATGAATGTGAGAAGTGGATAAGAACAAGGCGAGAGTGGATGGTCTGGGATGTGGAAGATGGATTTGGTGGAGGGAATGATTGTATGGAAGATGTTTTTGGTGTGGAAGAAAATATCATTTGTGATGGGGAGTGGGTGATCGTGGCTTGAGGCGTGGAGGAGAGAGAGAGAGAGAGAGAGAGAGAGAGAGAGAGAGAGAGAGAGAGAGATGCAGCAGATAAATAAAAGGAGAGAAAGAAGAGGAAAACATAAAGAAAACTCGAAAAAGATGAAAGGGATTGCCAGTGTGTGTGTGTGTGTGTGTGTGTGTGTGTGTGAGAGAGAGAGAGAGAGAGAGAGAGAGAGAGAGAGAGAGAGAGAGATGAAAAACAAGGGAAGGGAAAAGAGGAAGGGAGTGAAGAGAGAATATACCAGATGAAAGAAAAGAAATTAAAAAAAAACATTAAAAGGAAAGTGAAGAGAAGAGAGGAGAAGAGAAAAAAGAAGGGAGCTGAATAAAAGTGAAGAAAAGAGATGAGAAGAGAAGGAATAGGTGGAAGAAATTATACAAGAAGAAAAATAGGAGAACAGAAAAGAGAGCAGAAGAAAGCAGAAGGAAAGAGAGGAAAGGAAAGAGAATAAAGACTGAGAAATAAGGGAAGGAAGAGTGAAGAAAGTAGTGGAAGAGATAAGAACAGTGGAAGGAGACATGAGTAGGAGAGGCGAGGGACTTATATCGTAAATTGAAAATGGAATAAGGAGAAGGAAGAAGAAGGAGAAGAAAAAAAGAAGAAGGAAGAGGAGGAGGAGGAGGAGGAGGAGGAGCGCTAAAAAGAAAAAACACTAAACAAAGAGAAAGGATTGAAGAAGAAGAAGAGGCTGACAGACAGCTGGATAGACAGACAGACAGACAGATAACACAAAACTAAACTAATGCAGGAAACAGTGAAAAAACAGATAAAAAGCACTGCAAGAAGGTTAAAGAAACATATGCATAAATAAAGAGCAATAAAACGAGGGAGTGTAGAGGTAAATCAGATAAGGAAGAAAGAGATTGGTAGGGGGAGGGGTGGGAGGAGGGGAAGTGGGAAGGAGGAGTGGTTAAGGAGATTATGGGGGAGAGGGGGAGGGGAGTGGGGGGAATTGAGGTATATTAGGCTGGAAGGAGGAACTGGGGGGGGGGAGAGAGAGAACATAAGAACATAAGAAGAGAGGATAACTGCAGTAGGCCGGTTGGCCCATGCTAGGCAGCTCCTAGAAGAGTAACTAAACTACTAGAATGAGATAAGGATAGCAAAGAAGAAGGCTCTCCCCCGCCCTCCAAACCCTCCAGCCGAAGCCGGCAGGAAAAAGTCAGAAAGAACACCACGCCGTATAGAAAAACTGGTGTGGACATTTTACAGGAAAGTGTGAAAGGAGAATAGAGACTATCATAGTGTAACCTGAAAAGGAAAAATTTTTTGAATTAGTATTGGTTATAAGATTTTCTTTATTCTATATCCAATATCCTATATCCACCTCTTATTTGTCATATGCTTATCTAGCCTATGCTTGAAACTCTCAATGGAAGAGGCAGCAACTACTTTACTAGGTAGCTTATTCCATTCGTCTACTACTCTATTACCAAACCAATTTCTACCGATTTCCTTACTGAAACGGAATTTTTCTAGTTTGAAACCATTATTTCTAGTTCTATCCTGTATGCTCACTTTAAGTACCTTGCTAATATCTCCCTTATTTATACCATTCATCCACTTGAAAACAGTGATAAGAAACAGGGAAGTGAGCATGGAAGTGAAAAAGTTACTACATGACAGTATTGTGATACCAACTCTAACGTACGGAAGTGAAGCTTGGACATTGTTGGAAGGACACAAGTCAAGAGTGAGAGCAGTGGAAATGAGTTATTTAAGAGGAGCCTGTGGAGTCACGTGGAGAGACAGGCTGACGAATGAGGATATAAAGGAGCGTTGTGGTGTGGATGTGATGTGATAGGAAGCGTTATGAGGAACACACTGAGGTGGTTTGGCCATGTGGAGAGGATGGAGGGTGAAAGACCGACGAAGAGAGTGTATGTGAGTGAGGTGGAGGGGGGAAGAGGGAGGGGGAGGCCGAGGATGAGATGGAGGGATGGGGTGGAGAGGTATATGAGAGAGGGGGGTGTGAGTTGGGAGCAGGGCAGTGAAATGGCGGGGGACAGGGCGACTTGGAGGCGATTTGTTTGTGGCCACCCCAAACGGGATTGAGGCGTCTGGCAATAGATAGATAGATCCACTTAAACACCTCAATTAAGTCTCCCCTTACTCTACGCCTCTCTAGCGAATGCAGACTTAGTCTTTTCAGTCTGTCTTCATATGACAGGTTCCGGACGTCATGTATCATTTTAGTCATTCTTCTCTGTACATTTTCTAACGAATTAATATCCATTCTGTAGTAAGGACACCAGAATTGTACTGCGTAGTCTAAATGTGGCCTTACTAATGCTAGATAAAGTTTTAGTATTACTTTAGATGATCTATTGCTCACGCTTCTCGTAATAAATCCTAGGACCCTATTTGCTTTATTTCTCGCATTAATGCACTGTTGCCTTGGTTTAAGGTCGTTACTAATCATAACTCCTAGATCTCTCTCGCATTCCGATTTGCTAATTTCTTTGTTATCTAAGCTGTATTTAGTATCTCCAATGGTCTTGCCTACGTTAAGTACTTTACATTTTCAACGTTAAATTCCATTTGCCAAGTTTTAGACCATCTGGACAATGTATCGAGGTCTTTTTGTAAGTTATGGCAATCGTCAGTAGAGTTAATGATACGCCCTATTTTTGTATCGTCGGCAAATTTGCTGATGCTGCTATTGACTCCTAAGTCTAGATCATTTATATATATGATAAATAATAAGGGACCGAGTACTGAACCCTGTGGTACACCGCTAGTTACTAATCCCCAGTCCGACTTAGTTCCATTAATTAATACTCTCTGCTTTCGTCCTTTCAGCCAGGATTCTATCCATTTTAAGATATCGCCGTCTATACCGTGTGCTCGAACCTTTCTAACTAACCTTTCGTGTGGGACCCTATCAAAAGCTTTACTAAAGTCCAGATAAATAACATCGTAAGCTTTATCGCTATCTATTGCCTCATAGACCTCCGAGTAGAATGACAACAAATTTGTGAGGCAGGATCGTCCTTGCCTGAATCCGTGCTGACTTTCGTTTATGAGATTAAATTTTTCTAAGTGTTCTCTAATCTTATTTGCCAAAATTGACTCTAACATTTTTCCTACTATTGATGTTAGACTTATCGGACGATAATTCGACGCAGCTGATTTATCACCCTTTTTAAAGGTGGGCACTACGTTTGCGGTTTTCCACGCCTCTGGAACTTCTCCTGAACTTAAAGAGTCATTAAATAACGTTAAAAGTGGCTGACATAATTCTTCTTTGGTTTCCTTTATAATTTTTGCATATATATCGTCCGGACCTGGCGATATTTGAGGTTTTAACTTATTAATTTCTTTCAATACGTCCTCCTTACTAATGGTTCTTTTACTAAGAATATTTTCCGTATTCTCATGGTAAATATTTACTGCTTGAGGGACCAGGCTAAGATTTTCCTTGGTGAATACTGATATGAAATAATTATTTAGGATGGAGCACATTTCTTTATCTTCACTGGTAATGTCACCTGATTCTGTTCTGAGTGGTCCTATCCTATCTTTATTTTTCGTTCGGTACATTTGATAAAAACCCTTGGGGTTTTCTTTTGAGAGAGAGAGAGAGAGAGAGAGAGAGAGAGAGAATAATTGCTTTTTCTCATACGTTCTCTTTTACCTTTATCAGTGTATGCATCTATCAGTTTCTCTCTCTCTCTCTCTCTCTCTCTCTCTCTCTCTCTCACACACACACACAAACATCCACTCCACTCCACTGTCACAGTCAACGATTCTCGATTCAGCATTCCCACTCCCACTCTCACTCTTACTCTCACTTCCACTCACTCATCTAACCACTCCATCACTTCCCACATTCACCACTCCACCTTATCCCCTACACGCATCCCAACACCCCTCACGCAATCCCACACACCCCACCACATCCTGTCCCCTACAAGTACCCCCACACCCTCTACGCAATCCCACACCCTCTACTCCACCCCACCCCACCCTACTCCACCCTCACTCCTGTAAATTAACTTCTTCTCTGGACTGCTTTTTGCTTCTCTCACGATCACCCCTCCAGCTGTCTGTCTATTCATTCTTCCATTCAGCTGTTCCTTCATCCATACATTTAACCATCCAACCAATAAGACAGCCAACCATACATCAATCTGTGTCCTCTCTCGTCCATCCATCATCCGTCCATACATATCCATCCATCCATCTATTAATCCTGCTGTTCATTCGCCCGTACATTTATCTAACCAACCACACAACCAACCAACCATGCCTTCATCCATCCCTAAATGAGTTACCTTCCAGTCTCTGCTTCACTTTTTCACCCCACTCCCTCTCCCCAACTCAGTAAATACACTCGTCCTTTCCGCCACTCCGTCCCTTACTCCCACTCACCCCACTCCCACCTTTAGTCCCAGCCACCCCACTCCCACCCTCACTCCCACTCACTCCACTCCCGCTCATGTAAATCCACTCGTCCTCCACCACTCCCCGCTCCAGTTTTTACGAGACATAAACAGCGGGGCGAACATTCATCCAATTGCAATCACCGCTTTATTGGCCAGACCCCACCAGCCCCACACACAGAGGAAGGAAGGAAGGAGGAAAGGAAGGAAGGAAGGAAGAAAAGGAGGGAAGGAAAAGGAAAGAAAGATATATAGGAAGGAAAAGAGATGAAGGAAGGAAAACAGAAAGAAAGGAAGGAAGGACGGATGAAGGGAAGAAAGGAACGAAAAAATTAAATATGGGAGGAGGGAGGGAGGGAGGAAGGAAGGAAGGAAGGAAGGAAGGAAGAAGGCAGTACTGAAGGAAAGCAGGTGGTGTAGAATTTAGGCCTTTCTTGTTAAATTTCCATGACAGTTTTTCTATACTGCTTACTGGTCCTTCTCACTTTTTCCATCCGGCGTGGACTGCAGGGAATAGTGTGTTGTGTTCTTAGTTTGCTGTCCTTATATTTGACTCACGGAATTGTTATCATAGTCTTAGTCTAGCCCAAAAATAAATAAATAAATAAATAAATAAGGAAATAAAAAACGAAAGAACAGACAGGTATCTTGGTGCGAGTTTTCTTTGGATTCTTGAAGGAAGGAAGGAAGGGAAGCGGTAGGGATGGAAAGAGATAGGAAGAAAGGGTGGAAGAAGAAGGGAAGAGAGAAGGATGACGAGGGAGAGAGTAAGGGAGGAAAAAAAAGAGAGAGAGGAGTTAGAAAGGGAGAATGGAAACAGGGAAATGAAGAAATGAAATGGAGTAGTAAAGAAAGAAATGAAAGAGGAAAGGAAGAAATGAAACAAGGAGAGAGAAGGATGAGCCTGAAGGTGATGAAGCAATGAAGGAACGAAGAAAGAAGTGAAGAAAAGAAAGAAGGAGAGAATGAATGAAGGAAGGAAGAAGGCAGACAGAGGTATGGGATGTTCCTGTTTTTCCCTTCGTCCTTCGTTAAAACTCTGCCTGGCTCCCTGGAGGAAACAGGAAGAAAAAGGAAGCTATACTTGTCCATCATTAGGGTTCGTGAAGGAAGGAAGGATGGAGGTAAGGAATGATTGAGTGAAGGAAAGAAGAAAGGAAGGGAGGAGAGAAGGAAGGATGGACGGTGGGAATGATTAAGCGAAGGGAGAGGGAAGAAAGGAGGAAGAGTGGAAGGATGCAAGGAAGGAAGGAAGGAAGAAAGGAAGGAAGGAAGGAAGAAAGGAAGGAAGGAAGGCTTAAACCCCATCAAACGATTTTACTTAGTCTAGAAAAAAAAACTCATATTGAAGAGACAACTGAACCCCTTGAGGCCGAGGACGTTATTTATTCAACCCTTCCTACCACAAGACGATTTTTTCAAGAGTTTTTTTTTTCGAGGTGGGTGTGTTATAGTCTTAATTTTAACTCCTTCCTGAGCTGAATGAAATCGTCTGTTGGTGATAGCATGGTGATAGCAAAGAGGCATCATTGTAGTGAAGTGGTGAGCAGGGACATTGTATACAGTGTGTTATATTGTAGTGGTGTTGGTTACTAATATGAGTGTATAGCTGTTCTCTCTCTCTCTCTCTCTCTCTCTCTCTCTCTCTCTCTCTCTCTCTCTCTCTCTCTCTCTCACACACACACACACACACACACACACACACACACACACACACACACACACACACACACACACACCAATGTTTTTGCAGCTGTAACAAAATAAAACATTCCTTGCATGTCTGAGTTGAAGTGTAGTATTCTCTTTGATGTGGAGAATGTAATGTTTTTTGTCTTGTAAATATAGCGAGGAAATGCAAAAAAAAAAAAAAAAAAAATACATTCACCCATAAGCAGGAGCAGTACCCAAGTGGATGATGCTGTGTGTGTGTGTGTGTGTGTGTAAGTGTGTGTGTGTGTGTGTGTGTGTTTGTGTGTGTGTGTGTGTGTTTTTGTGTGTGTGTGCCAGGATCTGAACATAGACTTAACAGCCCGTCCGTGAGACCCAGAAGTCCTGGTACGTGCCACACACCTTAACATCTCACCACTTGGGCACTATTATCCACCGTCCATATTGAATACCTACTATGGCTGCTTCATTCAGAACTGGTGTGATGGTATTAGTGGTGGTATTTGTTGTGTAATATGTCCACGGGTCTAATGGAGGATCAGTCAAGTCAGTTTTAGAGAAATTTTAGTAATGAAACTACTCCCTCCCCCAGCCTCGGATCGAACACGCATCCTTTCTAACACCAAATCGCTTCTCTAACCAGTGTCACTCATCTCAGACCCTCTTATTATTATCATCATCATCATGTCCACAAATTTTCACTTCAGCTGTGTTCAGTAGTATCATGTTCAGTAGTATTTGGGGGAGGCGGTGGCTGAATCGGTAGAGAGGCGGCCTGCAGTCCTAATGGACCCAGGTTCGAATCCTGGCTGGGGCAGGGAACAGTTTAAGGATTTGAATTTCCTAAAAGCAGACTTTCCTGGTCTACCAGATGACCCGCCGACATGTCGTAAAAATACCCCCGCTAATACCAATACACCAGTCCTGTATGAGACAGCCCTAGCATGTATTCAATATGGACGGTGGGTGTTAGCGCCGAAGTGGTGACATGTGGAGGTGTAGGAGGACTACTGGGCCTTGGGATAGGCTACTGCCCCCGAGATATAGGCCCTGAAGCCTTTGCCCAGAGTCGCACACATAAAAAAAAAAAAAAAAAAAAAATCATAAGGGTTGGTTAAAAAAAAAAAGAATAAAAATCTTGACTCTTCCACACCCGTGAGATTTTTAGCATCAGTGACAGGACGATTGAGAGTTGCGCCTGAGAGTCAAACGAGGTCAACAAGCGTGTGGGAGGGCGAGACTGCCTTCTTAGGTCACTGCTCTCACTGGGAATGGAGGGGGTCACTGCAACGGCCTTTTCATTCCGGCGATGTGTTTATTGATACATTTTTTCAGGCTCCTGACGATTTTATATAGCTTCTGTGATTTTGTTTGTAGTGAAGAGGTAATTGAAGGCCGCACCCAATCTCTGTACTTCACAAAGCCTCCTCAGAGTTAAATAAACAGTTCTGGATATGGCAAGAAAATAATAAAAAAATTCGTTTCCGGACTGAAAAGGCTGAGAGAGATCGCTCCCACCCCCTGCACTGCGTTGGGTCTCTCAGCTGAATAAAATCATTTAGCAGTAGCAAGTACAAAATGGAAACATTCTCATTTCGTATATCTATCTATTTATACACACACACACACACACACACACACACACACACACACACACACACACACACACACACACACACACACACACACACACACACTTATATACAGAGAGAGAGAGTGAGAGAGAGAGAGGGGGGGGAGGAGGGAGGAGGGATGGGAGGGAAGGAGTGATGTTATTTTCCGAGAAAGGGGGAGGGTGAAGGAGAGGGAGAAAAGAGGTAAGCTAGGAAAGTGGTGTAGGTGATCTGATTACTGTTGTCTCATGGAGTAATTAACTTTCTTTTACATTCCAGGTAAAGGTAAGTTCAACACAGCCGTGGAGGGACGGAACGGAGAGGAAGGGGGCAGGTGAGTCTAGGGGGGGGTGGGAGGAGGGAGAAAAGGAAGAAGATGAGGGAAGGGAAGGGGAGAAAGAGAGGAGAAGGGACGAAATAGTTGAAGGGTTGTGGGGGGAGGAAGAGATGGATAAACGGGTAGCATGGGAGAGGGTATTGCTAATCGTGGGAGGGGGGAGGGGGGGAAATGGAAAGAAGGGAGGTGGGGATGGGAGACAGGAGAGGGAAATTGAGACCGGGGAGGTGAAGGAGAGGGAAAAAGAGGAAAGGGGGGAAGAAGAGAGGACGGAGAGAAGAGAAGGAGGCTGCATTAGGGAGAAGGTCAGCTGGAGAGAGAGAGAGAGAGACGTTTGTAAGAGAAAACGTGATGGTTACCGAGGGAACGAAGTAAAGAAAGAGGTAAGGAGGGAAGGAAGGATATAGAAAGGAAGGAGGGGAGAGGAGAAGGGGTGGACAGAATGAAGGTTGCAGGCCTCTTTCGGGACATTTTTTTCCCTTAGCCGTAGCGCCGTCTTCATTAATTTTTTAATTTTTGCTCTGCTTCGCAGCAAAAACTACTGAATCGATTGCCTTGCAAATGTTCCAGTATGCAGTCGCCAGCATTTACTAGTGCACCAGGGTATTGAGATCCAACAAATGCTTTTTGAGACATTGAGGAAAATCAAAACGGCCACCGCATGCCTGAAAGTGCTAAGTCGGAAAGTATTTGGCCAATTTTGACTAAACTTGGTGGAAATGTAGTGGGTCATGAGTGAGCGTGATTTGCTTAGTATGAATGACCTTGACCGTGATGTATAGGCCACGGTTCAAAATCCGTAAAAAAATTTGAGTCATATCAAAAGTCCCTTAATATTAGGTCTACCGTGATAACAAAAGTATTTGCAGAATCCTAAGGGTGTCTGCTTTTTAATATTTCATAACAGCAGTTATGACAAGTGAATATTTTTTTACCCTTTTTGACGAGTTTTGGACCTACCAGTAAAATACTGTGTTTATTTCAAAGACTGTACACCATATCTGATGTACGAGTGTTTTTTTTTTTTTTTTTTTTTTTCATCCTAATCTGGAATCTAGCATCATCTGGAATGTGGAGTTGTTTGAATATTGCTTCGGCAGTTTCAGAATTCGTTATTATTATTATTATTATTATTATTATTACACTGCGAAGTGAGGGGATCAGTAAAGGCTATATAAAACCCATCCAGTTTGAAAAATCCGAGAAAAATCGGAGATGGCGCTAATAAAAATAATAGATTCCATCGAAAAGAAGGGGTTCAACTGTTTATACCAGTATAGTTGAACGATTTGTATTCTAATGGTGTGTGTGTGTGTGTGTGTGTGTGTGTGTGTGTGTGTGTGTGTGTTTTAATCAGTGTTCCAAGCTGTACGTCCTTTGATCTATTTACTCTATTTTAGTATTAATTCTACTCGCTTAAAGGCCGCCTTTGGCGTCCTCCTCTCGATGTCAGATTGCCAGAAATGAGTCATTACTCGGGAACCGGAAGCCCGATTGGACTGGAAAATGTTTTATTCTTCAAGTTAGAGCATTATAACGGTACCTTGCTCTAACTAAAATTGTGCTACGTTGCGCCTTTTTTTCTGTGTAACGGAAATAAATAAACCAGCAAACATACTGAAATTGGAACATTATTATATAGATGTGTTAACCCTGCCTACCGATTGACGTCACGTGTATTAACCTCGCCCACTGATTGACGTCACTTGTATTAACCTCGCCCACTGATTGACGTCACTTGTATGAACCCAGCCCACCGAATGACATCACCTTTATTAACCCCGCCCACTGAATGACGTCACGTATTCTTGCTGATGCGTATGATTATTTTTATTTTTTCAGCCTTAAAGAGCAGAAGAATTTCCTAATGGGAGTCAAGTCGCCCGCTGGTTAACGAGGAAAAAAAAAATACAAAGCCGTCATCGTAGTGAAAAGGTTAAATGATATATTGTGGGGTGTGTATTCTAGTGTCTTGTATTTTTGTGTTGCTGTATTTCCCTTGTGTATTGCTGTGTTGCATAATACAGGCGTCCATTGGCCCTGGCTGCGGTTTGGGGATAAAACATGCACGTAAGAGTATTATGTTCTCTCTCTCTCTCTCTCTCTCTCTCTCTCTCTCTCTCTCATGTCTTTTCTCCCTTACTCCCCTCACCCCTCCCTCTAACCTACTCCCGTAGCCTTCCTCATTCCCTGTCGCTTGTCCCTTTCTGCGTCACATTTCCTCCTCCTCTTCCTTTTCCCCTCCCCAACCCCCTCCCCCACATAGATTCCTTCCCTCTCCCTTGTCGCCCCCTCTCTCCTCCCCCTATATACTCTTGCAGTTAACTTTTCCCTTCCCCCTCCCTCCCTCGCTTCACTACCCCTTCCATTAAGCCTCCCCCATGCCTCCCCTCCCTTCACCTACCCCCTCCAATTAAACCTTCCCCCTCCCCCGTCCCCCCACCTCATCCAAAACGCTCGTCAGTCAGTCAGAGGCAAAAGAAATACGAAGTGACTTTGCTCTCTCGCCTCATTTTGCAGGCTGGACCCCAAAACACACACACACACACACACACACACACACACACACACACACACACACACACACACACACACACACACACACACACACACACACACACACACACACACACACACACACACACACACACACACACACACACACACACACACACACACACACACACGACTGTCTTGCTCATTGGCTGCTACCTACCTCCCTACTGAAGCCTGTTTTTCAGCCATTTTTAAAAAACATTTTTCGTTTTATTTTGTTGGGCTGACTTTGGACGAAATTTTTGGGCCATTTTTTTTTTTTTCCTGTACGATCTATTTTTTTTATTTTCTGTGATAATTTTCAACATCTTTTTTGTTAAGTTGTTTTTGGACGAATTTTTTTTGGGGGGAGGTTGTGTATAATTGTGTGTACCTTTTTCTCCCCAGTCTTTTTTCTCTCTCTTTTTAATTCTTTGCCGGGATAACTTGGAACTTTTTTTTTTAATTACTGTATATATTATTTTTTTTATTGCTTTTTTATTTCTTTTTTTTTCTGTTGCTTTGACTTTGGACGAATTGGGTACCCTGAGTTTTGTCTTTTTTTTTTTTTTTCTGTTCAGTTTTTGTTTTTTATGGAATGACCTAAGCCTATTTTTCTTGTCGGTTTCTTTATTCATTTTTTGTTTGTTAGGAGCCGTGTGTGTGTGTGTGTGTGTGTGTGTGTGTGTGTGTGTGTGTGTGTGTGTCATTTTTACCCAGTGTCACTTTTTTCTGCATATTTTCCCCCACCATCTCCATACTTGAGCAAAAATTCTGCGTTTCTGTCCTTGCATTTATTTCTTTTTTTTTTTCTTTTTTTTTTTTTTGGGGGGGGGACGTTGACTCAGACTATTTTTTGATATATTTTTTTAAGCTACTATTATTTTGTTTATTATTTGCAACTGTGATACTGATTATATTTTAACTATTATTTTGATTGAATTTGTTATTATTAGCTATTATTTTGGTTGTATTTGTTATTTTTAGCTATTATTTTGGTTGTATTTGTTATTTTTAGCTATTATTTTGGTTGTATTTGGTATTTTTAGCTATTATTTTGGTTGTATTTGTTATTTTAGCTATTATTTTGGCTGTTTCTTTAATATTGTATTTTTTTTATTTTTAGCTATTATTCTGATTGTATTTTTAATTTTTAGCTATTTTGATTGTATTCGTTATTTTTAGCTATTATTTTGATTGTATTTGTTATTTTTAGCTATTATTTTGATTGTATTCGTTATTTTTAGCTATTATTTTGATTGTATTCGTTATTTTTAGCTATTATTTTGATTGTATTCGTTATTTTTAGCTATTATTTTGATTGCATTTGTTGTTTTAGCTATTATTTTGGTTGTATTTTGTTATTTTAGCTATTATTTTGGTTGCATTTATCATTGCTGCATTTATTGTTCTACGCTCTGAGTAATATATATATATTTTTTTAATTGTCCGGAAGTAAACTGAACAGCATTGAGGCATAACCCAATTTCTGTCCGACAGTTGATTATAGAGCTCACAGAACCGTATAAAATCACATATTCGGATTAAAGAACCCATATTCAAATAAAAATCATAATTCATTTTCCACAAGCTAATATTGCCGCCGCTGCTCACCCTTACACCTATACCCCCATTCAGGTGTCCCGTCTACACCAGGTATTTTCAGCGTCTTCTACATTCCTTGCCTGTCTACTATCATTTCCTTATCTGCCTACTCTGTCATTGCCTTATCTGTCTGCTCTCTTATTTCCTTATCTGTCTAACTCTGTCATTTCCTTATGTCAATTTTCATTTCCTTATGTCTCGGTATTTACTCTTACCATTTCCTTACCCATCTACTGTCTTATTCCTTCTGTGGATCATTGGAGGCAGCATACAATTTCTTCTATAAATAATTTTCCATTGTACATATTACAGTGAATATCTGGCCTACGCAACTCACCCCCCTTCCGACCCCCCCCTTTCCCCTCCTGTCCTCCTGAACCCCCTCCCTCTTTCCCCCCCTCTCCTCTGACCTCCCCCCTCCATCCCCCCTTCCCTCGCCAACCAGTTCTTCGGTTTTCTCCCTGACTACACAAAGAAGACAGAATTTGAGATCCTTTTGAATGCCATACACTGCTCTTCTCCTTTCTCTTGGCAGGTGAAAAGATACAACTCACATTCACATTTCAGTCTTTTTCATATCACGGAATTACAGGCGCAGCTGCTTTGTGTCCATCTTCCTTTTACTTCATAGAGATTTTTTTCTTCACGTTTTTCGGTATACTTTTGGAACTACGGCATTCCCCCATGTACGATTTTCTGTAGCTAAGGAAATGCCTTTGTATTGAAGGGGCTGATAAGTGCTATTTTTTTCATATGTCTGTCGCATTTCGAAAACTTTATCACAAGCTGGGTATAGTCTTGTGTTGGCAGGAATAGGATGTAAAAAGACGTCATCGTGGTGAAGGAATTAAAGCCATGATCGTAGATAGACGCACGGCCTCCCTCGTTTAGCCAGTCAATTGACGAAAAAATAAATAAAGCTTGGTGTGTGCATCATCTTCACGTCCATTCATATGAGGTGTGTTGAAGTGGAGTTTAATAAGCTGCTGGCCTTGAAAATAGGGTAAATTCCACACGTGGAGCTCTCGGCCGTACGTAACCAGAGGGATAAGGTGTATGGTCACGTGACTTGGAGACTGCCTGTCTGTCAGGGCTGCCAACATGAGTGATCCATTAGTCACAATTAATTCATGTTAATACAGTTATTATATATGCTTTTGCAGCGATATTTTATTAGTTAAAGGCGTAAGAATAGTGTGGGTGGTTGTTAAAGAGGACTGGAGAGCTGTAACTAGCTTGAAAACTGGCGTAGCTAAGTGTAAACAGAAGGGTTGGCAAGCGTGGTGTCCGCGCAGGTGGTTCTGCGCACGTCCGCCAGGTACCCTACCACCTGAGAGACTTCAACCCCCCCGGGCAGTTTCGTGTGGTTGTTGCTGCTTTTTTCGTGGTTTCAGAGTACATTATGAGTATTCCCGAGTTCTTTCCGTTCGTCTCCTTTTGGGTGAAAATAGGAAGAGTACGGAGGACGAGAAAAGGAAGGCGAGGAGGGGGAAATTGAGAGCAAAGAGAAGAAACGAGAACTGGAGACGACCGAGGTGAGTGTTAATGGCGGAACTCGCTTTTACCTAGTTAACCATTCGACATTTTGGTACTTTGTTTTTGCCGTGTACAGTTTTCATTCCAATTTTGGGAGGCTTTTCTTTTTTTGGAGGAGAGGGAGGTGTAGGCTTAGTTAACCTTTTCACTACGGGAGGCGTTTCCTACAAAAAATATTGTGGTGGTTATAGGCATAAAAGGGCGACCGGCTCCTCTTAACCCCTTGAATCCATTGACGTGTGGGCTAATCCTGCTATATCCTGATGATTTTAGCCAACTTAGGACTGACCTCTAGTATTGCAGTGTGTGTGTGTGTGTGTGTGTGTGTGTGTGTGTGTGTGTGTGTGTGTGTGTGTGTGTGTGTGTTTTCTTTACACGATTTTTTTTTCTTTTTTTATGACTGACTCCTGGGCGAAATTTTATGGCTGCTTTTTACTCTTCTTTTTGTTGACGGTTGAACGAAATTTTTTGCATTTATTGTATAATGTATAATTTTTTTTATTTTGCCGACGTGGACTTTTCAATGAAAACTTCTGCTTTGTATTTTACTTCATAGTGCGCCTTGTATTTTATTTCATTTTTTTATTTATCATTTTGCTTGTCTTTTTTTTTTTTTTTTTTTTTTTTTAGGAAGAGGGGCATCATTGACTTTTGAACGAGCTAACAGCTTATTATCATATTAATTTGTTTCTTGGCCAGTTAAGAAATTATTTTTTGGCCAATGAAGAATTGGTACAGCTATGTATTGCAGCAATTTATGACATACCGTATCTCACCCCTTATGTAGTGAAGAAAATAACATGATAAATGGTTACTTTTTTTTTCATATTTGGCTGTTCATTTATAGTTTTTGTTTATCTGTTTGGAGACATGGGCCTCTGGACGAATTTTATTTATTCATTTATTTATTTTTGTATTTTGGTGGACAGGAGGAATGTTCGGGTGCTGTATGGGAGTTCTGATGAAGGGGAAGGTAAAAAAAGAGTAAAGAAAAAAGGAAGGAAGAATGGAGGAGAGGGAGGTAGGAAAGGATAGTGAACGTGAGGCTGGAAGGGAGGGGAAAGAAATAGGGAAGGAAAGATGGAAGGGAGGGAGGAAGGTAGGAAGGAAGGAATGATGAATGCATGGAAGGAGGCAAGAAGGGAAAGAAGAATCGAAGGAAGGACAGAATCAAGGAAGTAGGAAGGGAGGATAATTGGAGACATGGAAAGAAAGGGGAAGATAAAGGAGGTGAGAACATAAGAGGGAAAAAAAAAAGAGGTGATGCAATGGAGGGAAGGATGGAAAGGGGGGGGGGAAGGATGTAGGAAAAGAATGAGAAAGACGAAAAACAGGGAGAACAGGGAAGATAGAAAGAAGAGAAGAGAGAGAGAGAGAGAGAGAGAGAGAGAGAGAGAGAGAGAGAGAGAGAGAGCAAAGGAAAATGAGGCGAGGATGCAAGGGAATTGAAGAGGGAAAAAATGAGGGAAGGAAATGAGGAGGAAGGAGATGATGAAGGGAGGGAGTGAGAGGAGGAGGGAAGGAAAGGAGATTTGGGAAGGGAAAGATGTGATGGAAAGAGAGAGGGAAGTAAGGATAGTAGTAGGAAAGAAAAAATTAAAAGAAAGAGGGAGAAGGAATGAGATGAAGGAGGAAGGGAGGGAATGACGCAGAAGGAAGTCAGAGATGGAGGGAAAGAAGGTAGGGGTTATGTTCCTTCCCTTTTTTCCTTTTCTCTCAGTTATATCTGTCTGTCTATCTGTCTATCTATCTATCTATCAATACTGTCCTTCCACGCATCCGTTTTCCTTTAATTCTCTTCCTACTCCCTTCCTTGTCTAAACTCCCATTTGCCTTCTTTTTTTCCTCTTCTGTCTTCCCTCGTCCTTCCATTACTTCCATCCTCTCCTTCCTTTCTCCTTTCCTTTTCTCCTTTCTTCTTCGCTTTTCCTGTTTCGTCCATTGACATTCCCTCTTCTTTCTCTTTCCCTTTCTTCCTCCCATCTTTCCTCCTTTCTCCTCACACCCTTCTCTTCTCCCTTCTTCCCTTCCTTCTCTTCGTCCTTCTCTCCTTCATTCCTTTTCTCCCTTCATTTCTGTCTTCCTTCTCTTCTCACTTTCTCGTCCCATCCATCTCTCCACCATTGTCTCCGTTCTTCATCCTTCTCTCCATCCTTCTCCACCATTCTCCCAGTTTCCTTCTCGTTTATCTTCCTTTCTTTCATCTTCCCTTGCTTGCTTGTTTCTTTGCTTCATTCCATCCTTCTGTCTTTCCTTCCTTTTGTTTTCCCTACTTTTATCCTTCCTCTCTTCCATCTATCCTCCCTCTCCTCCTCTCTCCTTTCCTTTCCCTCCTTCTCTCTCCACCTTCCCTCTTATTGTCTGTTCTCTCCTGTCTTTTCTTTTTCCATTCTTCCTTTGTTTTATTTTCCATTCCCTTCCTCCTTTCCCTCTCTTTCTCTTCTCTGTTTTCCATCTTTCATCCTTCTTTCCCTCTCTTCTTTTCTTTCTTCTTTCTTTTCCATAATTATTCCGTCTTTTTCCTTCTCCCCTCCATATCCTCTCCTTCCCTCGCTCCCTGTTGCTTTCCTTCTCTCCTCTCATCTCCCCTCCTTCCTTCATTTCTCATTCCCTTGTTTTGTCTTGCATATCACCTCTTCTCCTTTCACGTCTCTCATTCTCTCTCCCTCCAGCCTTTTTCTCCTCTCTCCCTGTCTGTCCTCCACTCTCCTTCTCTCCCACTTTTTCCTCCCTCCACTATTTTTCCTCTCTCTCCTTCCCTCTCCACTTTCCTTCATCCTCCTCCTCCTAAATCCACCCCAGCCAATTTCATCCCTCACATGGTCCACTTTGCTTTACTTCTTTATTTCTTTTATTTGCCTTCCTATCTCCGTCTTACACTTCTTTATTTTTCCTTTTTTCTGTTCCCTCCTTTCAGTCTTCTCCCTCTCTCCTTCATTCCTTCTTCCACTCCTTCGTTGTTCTTTTTCCTCTATTTCTTACCTTTTTCTTTCCACCTTCCCCCTCTCTTAATTCCTTCCTCCTTCTCACTGTCTTCGTTTTTTTCCTCCTCCTTCATTTCTTTGTCTTTTCCTATCTACCTTCATGTTCCTCGTCTCCATTCTCCCCTTTATTCATTTTTCTTCACACTCCCTTCCCTTTCATTCCATCCTTTCATCCTTTTATTTATTTTTTCATCTTTTGGTGTCTAGGTTCACGACTAGTTAGACAACAGCAACAACACGTTCCCTCCTCCTTCCTCTCTCCTTCACTTCCCTTCCTTCCTTCACTACGCTAACATCTCCTCCCTCTGGTTCTTTTCTCCTTCCCTCGTCCTTCCGTTCTTCATTTTCAGTCAGTCTTCATCGCCTCTGCCTTACACTTAATTCTTCAAGGATGGTTTTCTCCTCTTCCTTTTCTTCTCCTTCTCTCCCATCGTTCATTCCCTTTTCCTTTCTCTCCTCCACCCTTTACTCTCTCCCTTTCTCCCTTCATTGCATCCTCTTTCCCTTCTTTTCTTCCATCGTTTCCATTCCCCCTCTTTTCATTTCTCCTTTTCGTTTCTTTCCTGTTCTTCTCCTTTCCCATTCCTTCCTTTCCCTCTCTTTCCTCCATTCCTTTCCCTCCTTTCCTTCCTCCTTCGCGGAGCTCTTTCCATTCAAGCTGATTTTTCCTCCTCCTCCTCCTCTCTATTATCTTTTTTTTTTATTTCCTAGTTCCTACGTCTCTTTACCTTTTCATTATAGTGCTTCTCTTTCCCTCCCTTCCTTCTTTAATTGCTGTCTCGTTTGCATTCTAATTCTCTCTCTCTCTCTCTCTCTCTCTCTTCATCCATTTCACCTTGTTGTTCATTCCCGAAGCGACCATCATCTTCTATAGCCTTCTGTCTTTTTCGTTCAGTAAGAGAGAGAGAGAGAGAGAGAGAGAGAGAGAGATGCGGGGGAGGAAGAGTATCGAAGTTCATGACAGTATTATGGTACAAACTTTGACGTATAGGAGTGAGACGTGGACTTAGTTAAGTGGACGGGATTCATAACTTAGAGAAGGAGATACAGCTTGTCTGAGGAGTGCATGTGGATTTACCTGAGTGTGGATGTGGAGTTATCTGAGGAGTGCATGTGGAAGTACGCGAGGAGTGCATGTGGAGTTACTTTAGGAGTGTGTGTGGAGTTATCAGAGAAGTGTATGTGGAGTTAACAGTGAAGTAGATAAGGAGTTACTTAAGGAGTGCATGTGGAAGTACGTGAGGAGGGCATGTGGAATTGCAAATGACTGTGAAGGAAGCTGGTGCAAAGGAAAGCAAAGAACAACAGACATCATTTTGCCATCGAGGCTGTTGGTTGCGGAGAACTCCATGACTGTGTTGTCTTTACTATGTGTTATGGGTAGTAAAGCGAGAAGACAGCCATTCTCCCATTAATATTTTATTCTCTTACTCATTTTCCCATCTTTCCTCTTACCCTCCCATCCCATCTCTCTCTCTCTCTCTCTGATCCTTAATTCCCTTACCCCTTTTCGTCCCCCCTCATCTTTCCCACTTGTCTCCCACGCTTTCCTTCTCATTCCTTCCCACATCTTCCCTTCTCTTCTTCTCTCCTCCCCACTCCCCTCCCTCCCCCTCCTTATCTCCTTTCTCTCTGCCCACTCCCCTCATCCTCCCCTCTCCCTCATTGCTCCCTGAAATCAGCCATTACTTCTCCTGTGTTCCTCTCTCTCTTCCTTTCCTTCCACTCTATCTCGTTTCTTTCACCCTTCATTCCTTCCAGTCTCCCTTTCCTCCCAGCTCGCCCTCTTTCTCTCCCTTCATCTTCCTTTCCTATCTTTCCTTCCTTCTCTCATCCTTCATCGTCTTCCTTTCCCGTACCTCTCTTTCCCTATCCCCACTTGTACTCTCTCTCCTCATCCTCCCCTCACCTCTCTTCCCTCTCCCCTCTTTCCCCTCTTCCGTCTCTCCTCTCATCACCCATCCCATCTTTTTTCCCCCTTCCTTCTTCCATCCCCCACTATTCCTTCCATCATTCCCTCCTCTTCCCTCATCTTTCCATCTTACTTTAATTCTTTACTCTTCCTGTACTCCATCCCCCTCCCCCTTCCCCCTCCCCATTCTTCCCTCCCCCAGCCCTCCCCTGCCCCTTAACTCCCCCATTACTCCCTCCTTTGTTCCCCTGGCCTCTCTGTTATTGCCCAGCCTTCCATTGTTGGGATTAATTCCTGTCCACTCTCCTCTTCCCCACTCCCCTCCCCCTCTCTGTTCCCCAGCCGTCCCCTCCCTCTTCTTCCCGACCCTCCCGCCTCCCCTTTCTTCCCCATTCCCGCTTCTTTCATAGCCTCCCCCTCCTCTTCCCCAGCTGCCCCCTCCCTCCTCTTTCCCATCTGCCCCCTCCCTCCTCATCTCCAGTCCATCTCCTTCCCCAGTCTCCCTCCTTCTTCCTTAGCCCCTCCCTCCCTATTCCTCAGCCGCCCCATTCCATGTCCTCACCCGCTCCCTTCTCTTCCTCAGCCTCCCTTCCTCTTCTTTCTACCTCATTTCCCCTCCTTCCCCTTCCCCAGGCCCCACTTTGTTCCCTAACCCCTCATCCCCATCTTCAATCCCTCCCTCCCATTTTCCACATTCCTTGTCTTCCACGTTTCCCCTCTTGCACATTTCCCCTCTTCCCCAGTCCCCCCCTTCTCTCATCCCCAACCTCTCCCCAATTCCCCAACCTCCCTCCAAGCTTTGTGATGTGGTTGGCTCCCTGATGTGTGTTTTGTACCAATGGGAAGGCAGGAGTTTGTGTGAAAGGCAGTGAAAGGGAAGGTGGTGGGGTGTTTTCCAACCAGTGGCACCGTAGGAATGTACTGTAGGTTAAAGCCCCGTGTCCGATGATGTATTATTTTTGGCGTTCTTGCTATCTACAGACGAAAAAGAAAAAAAAGTAAAAATTAGGGGAGACCGCCTGTGGTAAAGGGGTTAATTAATGTTCAAGTTTACCTGTCCAGTTCGAAAACTCTCCCCAGAACCGTATAATGTCATGTTGTAGTAGCCAATAAATGTATAAATAAATTAATAGATAAATTAACAAATATATATCAGAATAAGTCGCCATATAGCAGGAGTTAAGGGCTCAATAGTGAACTCTCTCTGACAAACACGATGTATTTTGGACCAGTGAGAAGGCCGACGTTTCCATTAAGGGTGTTGAAAGGGAAGGTGATGGCGTGTGCACTGTTGTTTTTGACCAGTGGGGTGGCCACAATTTGGGTTAAGGGCGTTGAAAGGAAGGTCATTGGCTATGCATCGCTGTTTTGGGCCAGTTGGTGGAGGTTAAGTTTGGTTAGGTTAGGCGGAGGTGGTGGAGGAGTGGATAGAGTGGTGGGCTGGAGATTGTTTGGTCGCGGGTTCGATCTTGACGTGGGGATTTGTGTGTGGATTTAATCTTTGTATAATCCTGTTCACAGTTCTTCCAGATGGCCATACCGATGCAGCATAAAACTAGAAAACACTCATACAGCACATACAGTACATCCGCCAATGCCATCGCCATTAAAAAGGATCCAGATCCATGGAGATACCGTGTGGAATACATAGGATCCAGATCCACCCCCAAATTTAATCAATTTTTCCTTGACCCATGGCCTACTCTTCCACAAAAATTTATTAAAATTCGTTGAGAACTTTTAGAGATTAATTCATTGAGAACTTTTAAAGATGTTGTACATAGGATCCGGATTCACCCCAAAATTTCATAATTTTTTTCTTGGCCCGTGGCCCACCCTTCCACCAAATTCAATGAAATTCATGGAGAACTTTTGGAGATATAGTGTGGACAAACAGACAGACAGACAGACAAACATAGGTGAATACATAACCTCCTCCAACTTCGTTGGCGGAGGTAACTACCCTCACTAATGTCACACAGATGGGTATGAGTGTCCAAGTGGTGGCAGGTGACGTTGTGGTGGATGCAGAGGGTCAGTCGTGTGATGGTGTGTCCTTGGTGGATTGCTGGATTTTTGGGAACTGACTGCCCAGTGTATGTCCTGAGTCGGCTTGATAAGTTAAAAGATAAAATTAATAATGAAGATGAAGTAAATAGATAAATATGTGTATGGCCAGTGAAGGTGTTGGTATTAATAAGTGGAAATAAAAAGCGTCATGGTAAATTAATTGGAATAAAAAAAACATAAATAAAAATAATAGCCGCCGCAGTCAAAGTAGATAATTAAAACTAAGAAGTCGTAGTGAAGGAATCGAAATAGATAAAATTGGTCGAAGCGAAGGAGTAGAAAGTAGATTAAGTATATATAAGAAAGGCAAGTTGTGGTAGCGAAGGAACAGAAAATAGATAAATATATATATAGAAAGGGAAGTTGTTCGTAGTGAAGGAGGTGAAATCGGTGGGTATTGTGTGGGAGTGACCCCTGGAAAGAGAGATGGCCATTGGTGCGGCCATCTGCTGGACAGGTGGGATAATAGAAATGATCATTGCTTTTAACCTGACATATTGTTGGGGTGGGGGGTGTAGGGCAGGGTGTGGTGTTTGTGGATAGATCAGTGTGTGTGTGTGTGTGTGTGTGGGTATAGGTGTGAGTGGGGTTGTGGATAGGTCGAGGTGGTGGTGTGAGTGGGGGTAGGGTTTGTGGATGGAGCTGGGAGTGTCAGAGTGTGGATGAGGGTGTGAGATCAAGGTGTAGGTGTGGGTTGGTCAGGATGTGGGTGGGAATTAATTCAGGGTGTGGGTGGGGATTAGTTCAGGGTGTGGGTGGGGGTGGGGGTAGCATAGTCATCCATTACAGCTTAAGCTTCTAGTAAAAGAACCCCTTGTTACTCTCTGTGTGCACATATTCCTTTACCCAGTTTAATTTCCGGCAGTTAGAGCAAAATACATCCATTTACTCATTTACTCAGTCATTCAGCTTAAGCCTCTAGAGTAAGGACCTCTCTCACTCACTCATATTTAACTTGTATGATAAAAATAAAAATAATGATCAGTGGTTTGAAGGTGACCTATTGTGTAGGTTTGGGTGTGTGAATGAGGAGGGGAGGGGAGGATGCTTACTCACTTACCCACTCACTCACCCATTTAACACTCAGCATAACACTCCTCGTCCGTATCATCAGCCTGCTTACCCCCTTCACCACGCCACTCCTCCCACTGAGGTTCACTTTCCGCCACACTCAGATTTCCAGTCACCACTCTTACCACTAACACATTCTATACTTAACCCACTCAAAAATACACTCACCATTCCCCTCACTGTCTCACTTATCGTACTCAGATCCAGCTCATCCCACTCACCACCCCATTCATCCATCCCACTCACCAAACGCACTCAAATCCCTCTCTCCATCCCACACTGTAACCTGTATCCTACATTCAACAGTCAAAACTTATTCACTGCTTCCTTGTTCACTGCCCCACTCATGCCACTCACCTCCCCACTCATGCCACTCACCTCCCTGCTCATTCCACTCACCATTTCATTCACCAGTTCCTTCAACCCCCTATCACCATTACTTATCCCAGTCACAAGTATCTCAACAGAAACAGCCAGCCCTCTCTCCATCCCACTCACCACTCCAGTACGTAACACACAACCCATCCACTTCTCACCCGCTCATCCCACTCACCCGCCCCACTCACCACTATTCTTCCCACCTCCTTCAGCAACTCATAAGTCAACAACACCATCATTCACCATCACCCTCATCACCCCTCTCAATATCCCACTCACCATTTCAGTCACGCACCGTTTACTTTCTTCATTATGCCACTCACGACGTCCTTCACCAGCACACTCGGCCGGCTCTATCCCACTCATCCACCCCACTTCACACACACACACACACACACACACACACACACACACACACACACACACACACACACACCACTCAGTTACCCCATAACACTGCTCACCCACTCATCATCCCACTCGCCCGGAGCAGCTGTGTTGAGTGGGGTAATATGTGTGGGTGGTCAGAGTGGGGGTGTTTTTTTGCCTTCATCAGTCACAATGGAGGGAATTACTGTCAACCGAGTGGGCTCAATGTTAGCTTTGTTCTCCCTCGCTCTCTTTTTCTCTCATCTCTCTCTCTCTCTCTCTCTCTCTCTTTTATCTTTTCATTGGTCAGTTTGCAGTATTCTCTCCCTTTTTTTTCTCGTCTGTTCTCTTTAGGCTTTTATTTTCTCCTTTTCAGAGAGAGAGAGAGAGAGAGAGGTATGTTTGGAAGGGATGCTTACCACTATGCTTGTTTGTTTGTTTGTCTGTTTATCCTCCGTATTTGGTGGGGTACGAGCAGGATGTTTGTGTGTTTGTGTTTTGCGTGTGTGCAGGGGAGGAGAGGAGTATTAGTACGCTTGTGTGTGTGTGTGTGTGTGTGTGTGTGTGTGTGTTTAGGCCAGGGTTGTTGCTTGAGGGGTTTAGGCGAGAAAGTTTTTTTTTTTTTAGCGTACCGTCCTTCTCCTACCAGCACGTAGTCGCGAAGCACATGGGTCCAAGCCTCGGAATTCCCCCTTGTCCATTTTAAAGGACCGTGGGCACGAAAGGGTTAAGAAGTGCTTTGGATTTATGGTTTTAAGTATTGCCAAAGTTGAGCGATTATTTCCTCTTCAACTCTCTCTCTCTCTCTCTCTCTCTCTCTCTCTCTCTCTCTCTCTCTCTCTCTCTCTCTCATCATCTTAAATCCCTTCTTCCGCTGCATTGACTCTGTTCTTTTCTTTCTT
>NC_136971.1:7232500-7235000 GCF_032717465.1 Coenobita brevimanus | reverse complement strand
TTACAGGTCTTGAAAAACTGGGGAAAAATATGTGTTTGTTCATTTAGGGTCCTGATTAGTTGCTTCACTTTTGGTATTGCTTTCTATCTGTCTTATAGGATTTTTGGGGGGCCTTTCAGTCCTTAAAGGAACTGCTTTTCCTTATGTTCTTTGAAGACTACTTATAGGCAGAGCTAGAAGGATCCGTGGAGAGAGAGAGAGAGAGAGAGAGATTTGCTTCGCTGCCGTATTTTCAGATCTTTGTAAATAAAGTCATCATCATGGTGATGATGTAAATATAGTCCCTCTGCAGATATTAAGGCCTGATTATAATTTTCTCTCTCTCTCTCTCTCTCTCTCTCTCTCTCTCTTTCTGCCATTATCATTCTCCCTCTCAATTCATTGTCCTTAAAGATAGAGTTATGAGCTCGTTCCAGCTCTCTCTCTCTCTCTCTCTCTCTCTCTCATACGTCCATTCTTCATAAGTCCTTCCTCACCATCCCTATCCCCCCTTCCAGTCATTCCTCCCCCTTACCCCTTCCCCCTCCTCCTTTTTCCTCACCACTTCCCATCCTCCTCCTCTATCCCTCATCCCTTCCCCTCCCTTCTTCCTCCCCTCCCCATTTTACCCTTTCCCTCATCCCTGCCACTCCCCTCCTTCTTCCTTCTTCCCTTTCCCTCCACCCCTCCCCTCACCCCTTCCCCCTCCCATTCTCTTCTCTCACATTTTATTTCTTCACTTTTCTCCCTCCCCTCACCCTTCTCCTTCCCCCTCCTCCTCCTCCTCCTTCCCCTTCCCCTCCCCTTCTTCCCTCACCCCTTTTATCCCCTGCTCGTGTGCCAGGCGTCGAATAAGAAGCAGTAGAGGGGAAGTCGTCAAATTGTGAGGACAAAAGTTTACAAAAGTGTACCCTAAAATTCTCTCTCTCTCTCTCTCTCTCTCTCTCTCTCTCTCTCTCTCTCTCTCTCAAAAAACACCCACTTAGATGAAGTTGATTATAATCCTACTTATTATTTTAACTACACTTTTAGAGGTATTAGGGTATAGGCCAGAGAATTAATTTAATTTTCTTTATCATTATTATCGCTCTCATCATCATCATTATCATCATCATCATCATCAGTCAGTAGCATCGTCGTTATCATCATCATCATCATCATCATCAGTCAGTAGCATCGTCGTTATCATCATCATCATCAGTCAGTAGCATCGTCGTCATCATCATCATCATCATCATCATCATCATCATCATCAGTCAGTAGCATCGTCGTTATCATCATCATCATCAGTTAGCAGCATCGTCGTCATCATCATCATTATCATCATCATCATCATCACCAGTCAGTAGCATCGTCGTTATCATCATCATCATCAGTTAGTAGCATCGTCGTCATCATCATCATCATCATCATCATCATCATCAGTCAGTGGCATCGTCGTTATCATCATCATCATCAGTTAGTAGCATCATCATCATCATCATCATCATCATCATCATCATCATCATCATCACCATCATCATCAGTGTCAGTCTACAGCACCGTCATCGTCATTCATCATCATCATCTTCCTCATCGTCATCACCATCATTATCATTATCATCATCATCATCATCATCGCACTGAAGCGGTAAGGGGGGATAAGGGCCTACGAGAGAAACTTAAAATATACATATAAAATTAAATCAGCCATGAAAAACGCATCTTATGTATGATTAAGATACATAAAAATACATTCGAGTAGTATTACAAGTACAGTATGAACGTGTTGAACTGATTAACCAAAAAAAAAAAATCAGTAAGAGCATTTTTTTTTCTAGTAAAGGAAGTAATAATGGATTTGTATTACTAAAAGAAGCATGGAGATAAGAGGTTAAGGATTTAGTAAGGAATGGGATAATTTTCTTCTTGTGGTTCAAAGAAAAAAATGTCTTTATGTAAAAATTTATGTAATATAGGAGAATTGGCTGTTTTTACACGAAACGAAGGAATTGACGCACACACACACACACACACACACACACACACACACACACACACACACACACACACACACACACACACAGAAGAAAGTGATCAAGAAAATTATACAGATAGATACCATCACCCGAGAGAGAGAGAGAGAGAGTTACACCTTCCAAAGGCTCACACAAACCTTAAATTTCCAATGAGGTGGTCTGTGTTTAATATTAATAGGCAGATTCGTTCCCAGGTCACAAATAGAGAGAGAGAGAGAGAGAGAGAGAGAGAGAGAGAGAGTGAGTCACTGCCGAATTAAATCTATCTCTAATCCACCACCAGCAGCACTACCGTAGAGATAATACTGAATAAGGCGAAATAAATCAGTTACCGACCGAATGAAAGGAGACGATAATCAACTTAACCCCGAGTCGTTCACACCCAGGACTTAGAGGCGAAAATCCAAGGGTATATTGATGGTATTTTGGACCTTACTGCGTATTTTAGAACGTAGAGTCGAAAATCCTAGGGTATATTGGTGGTACTTTGGTCGTTATTGCGT
>NC_136971.1:7222500-7227500 GCF_032717465.1 Coenobita brevimanus | reverse complement strand
TCTTCACTTAATCTTCTTATCCTCTTTCTTTCTCCCCTCTCCCCTCTCCTTCATCCCCTCGTCTCCCCTCGCCCCTCTTCGTCCACTCATATCATTCCCCTCATTTCCCTTATCTAATCTTATCGTCTTTCCCTCTTGTCTTCCCTCTCTCCTTTTCCGCCTGCTCTCTCTCTCCTTTCTCTAACTTTCCTGTTTCCTACATTTCACTTTTCTTATCTTTATGATGATGATGATGATGATGATGTTAATGATGATGATGATTATTGTTATTTATTATTTTTAATAATAATAATATTATTATTATTATCATCATCATCATCATCATCATCATCATTAGTTACTAGAACAACAGCAACAGTTCCTACTACTACCACTACTACTACTACTACTACTACTACTATTACTACGGTTGTAATGTTGTTGTTGTTCATTTATTTTTAAACACATTGAAAGAGATGACGTTAAATATTACTGGTTTATTCTAAGTAGTCCCAGACGATTTTATTCCTAAGTAAATCCTATCTGATTGAAGGATTTATTGAAGTCTATATTTAACCCCTCCATTTCCAAAAAAATCTCCCCATAGGAAAATAAAATCGTTTGGGGAGAATAAACAAAGGAAGATGGCGTCGTACTGAAAGGGTTAACTCTCTCTCTCTCTCTCTCTCTCTCGTCGCCTTCCGTTGTATTATCATGTAAAGCCTTCATCCCTGACTATAAGGAGGGGGAGGGGAGGGCGAAGGAGGAAGACTAAGAGAGGAAGAGTTGAGGAGAGAGAGAGAAAGAGAGAGAGAGAGAGGAGAGATTAGGCTTGAGGAAGGAGGAAGAAGAGAGAGGGAGAGAGAATGAGGGAAGGAGGGTTTGGGAGAGAGGTGTGGGGAGGGGAGAATGAGGAAGGAGTCATAGGAAGATGGAGGAAATGGAGAAAAAGAAAGAGAGAGAGAGAGAGAGAGACGGAATGTGTGGAGAGAAGGATTGGAGCTATGTGTGTGTGTGAGAGAGAGAGAGAGAGAGAGAGTCATTCCCTTTGTCTCTCTTGCAGTGAGTCTTATTGAGGTCTTGAACGCAATACACCAACCCTTGTCTTTTATTTTTTTTCTTTTCAGTACGGTAGGTCACTCTCCCAGCTGAAGGAAATCGTCTGAAGTTATAATAAGACTAAAAAAAACCGTCTTTGGATTGCAGGGATTGATGGATGTTATTTTCTTTTATTTTTGTTATTTTTAGGTTGAGTGTTATTCGTCTGCTTATCACTGTTCAGTATTCGTGCCCCAGCTTATCTATCAGTCTATCTATCGTAGCTTATTCATCAGTCTCTTCACCCGTGTCTGTCTGTCTAACTATCGATCGATCTATCTATCTATCTATCTATCTATCATCGCGTCCCGGCCAATCTATTCTGTCCACTCTAATCATTTCGTCTCTGTACCCACCCTAGTCAGACCATGCTTGCTTATCTATCGGTCTGTCTATCTGTCTATTCGTCTGTCTGTGATTCCATCCTTGACTATCCATCCATCTATCCCAATTTATCCACCCCTAATTCCCAAACCATCCTCTCAACCCATCTATCTGTCTATCCATTTATCTATCTGTGTCTGTCTGTCTATCTCCCATTTTATGCATCTCTACTTCCTTGACTTCTCTTTCTAACCAGTAGTATGTCTATCTTTTCCAGTCTATCTGTCTGTCTGGCTATCCTCGTGTGTCGATCTGTCTGTCTGTCCATCCTAGCCTGTCAGTTCTACACAATATTTTCTATCCCAACTTTTCTGTTTAATTTAGTCTTTCAATCTCTGTTTGTCCAAGCCCTCTCCAGTAGCTCTCAGTCCATCCTACTCTATCCGTCTATCTATCTCTCCCAACCTGTCCATCTATCTGTTAACTTATGTCTGTCCATCCCAGCCCATTCCTCCATCTATCCTATTCCATCCCTGTATCTATCTGTACCAGGCAGTTTATCTATCCATCCATCCCATCCTGTTCATCTGTCCACCAGAGATAACATTCCGCATCTCCGTCTCTCTCACTCTTATTCTTACCCTGTTCCTCTCAGTAAGATTTCTCTCTCTCTCTCTCTCTCTCTCTCTCTCTCTCTCTCTCTCTCTCTCTTGCTCCCCCCTTCCATTCCTTCCACCATCTTTTCTCTCTTTCTCCTCCTCTGTTGTTCATCCCCCCATATTCCTCCCCCTCCCCCAGTACCCTTCCCCTTCCTCCTCCCATCCGTGTTACGCCCCCTCCTTCCTTCCATCTTTTCTCCCCTCCTTCTCCCCCTCCCATCATTCCCCCCCCCACTCCCTCCTCCAACCTACTCCCAGCTTCTCTCCCTTACTCCCTGCTCCCCTCTTATCCCCTCCCCGTTCCCCTGCCACCCCTTCCAGCCTGCACCCCCCCTTTTTCTTTCCCCCCTTGGCCCCCCTTGCCCCCCTTCGTGTTCTCTAGCGTGCTCTTTGCCTTGAGTGGCGGCTGTTCTGTCTTGTTCCGTGGGATTATGGCCGCTCGTGTGGTGAGAGAGAGAGAGAGAGAGAGAGAGTGGTTCATGTGTATCTGTGGAGTTTGATGTGTATTTATGGATCGTGTGTGTACTTATGGATCGTTTTGTGTTTGTGTGTGTGTGTGTGTGTGTGTGTGTGAGAGAGAGAGAGAGAGAGAGAGAGAGAGAGAGAGAGAGAGAGAGAGAGAGGATGGGGTACTGTTATGTAGCTGTCGTCTGGATGTTTTTGCCAGCGGAGTGATGTTTCGGTATGTGGAAGTAGAGAGGAAGGATTAAACCATAGCTACAGTGGAGGCAAGTGGAGTTACAGTGGAGGCAAGTGGAGTTACAGTGGAGGCAAGTGGAGTTACAGTGGAGGCAAGTGGAGTTACAGTAGAGGCAAGTGGAGTTACAGTGGAGGCAAGTGGAGTTACAGGGGAGGCAAGTGGAGTTATTAGTGGAGGCAAGTGGAGTTAGAGTGGAGGCAAGTGGGGTTACAGTGGAGGCAAGTGGAGTTACAGTAGTGGCAAGTGGGGTTACAGTGGAGGCAAGTGGAGTTACAGGGGAGGCAAGTGGAGTTATTAGTGGAGGCAAGTGGAGTTAGAGTGGAGGCAAGTGGAGTTACAGGGGAGGCAGGTGGAGTTACAGTGGAGGCTGGGGGAGTTACAGTGGAATTCTGATGGATGGTGGTGGAATGTTACAGTGGTGTGGGGGTGGGTGAGGCAGGTGTGTTGTAATTATATTTAAGTTACTTTCAGGGTATGCGGTGTTCAGATCAGATTATTTTCGCCTGTCTGTTGTTCTCACGTTAGTGGAAATCAAATAAATAAACAGATAAGTAGATAAATAAATGGATAAATGAGTTAGTAAATAAACAGATAATGCTTAGTGATTTTTTTTTCAGAGTTAACATTTTACTGATGAATAGAGGATTTATATAAAGGAAAATTCTGTCTCCCACCTTCCTACCTTTAAATATATTCTCGTTGGTAAAGGAAGCTCCCTAACACCTCTTCCTTAGCGACTTATTTAACTTATTATACTTTACTGCCCTCTTCTGTGATGTATAAGTCCTTCTAACATCGGCATACTCTGCATAAATAACGTACATTCTCTTGAGTGAAAGGAAATTAGCTTTATGGGTGTGAAATAGAGAGAGAGAGAGAGAGAGAGATAGAGAGAGAGAGAGAGAGAGAGATAGAGAGAGAGAGAGAGAGAGTGTCTGTAGAGATAAAGTGAGCGAATGATGAAGTCTTGTGAGAGTGAGCGAGATTTCTTTAAGCCTTGTCCAGAGAGAGAGAGAGAGAGAGACCCTGATATATGCTGGAGAGTCTGTCTTCCAAGTGACTTGCTTACACGCTGATCCTCTCTCTCTCTCTCTCTCTCTCTCTCTCTTTCCGCCATGCTTTCTCTCCCTCTTCCTTCTCGTCTCTCTTTTGTAGGCAAATGGACAGGGAGAGGGAGCGGCGGGAGGAAGGAAGGGAGAGAGAAAAGGAAGAAGAGGGAGGAGATAAAGAGAGAGAGAAAAGGAGGGGAAGGAGGGGAAAGAAAAGGCGGGAGAAAGAAAATGAAGGGAGAGAATGAGGAAAGGACGAAAGCTGAAGAAAATGAAGGAGATGGAGGAACTGAGAGAGAGAGAGAGAGAGAGAGAATGAAGGGAAAGAATGAGGAAAGGACGAAAGCTAAAGAAAGTGAAGGAGATGGAGGAACTGAGAGAGAGAGAGAGAGAGAGAGAGAGAGAGAGAGAGAGAGAGAGGTGACATTAAGCCGCTACCGACATCGCCACGGCTGAAACGACCACCTTTATGTGTCAGGCCCAGATGAACAGGTGGAGGGGTGGAGAGAGTGGTGGAGAGGCGAAGTGACAGGTGGAGAGATGAAGAGACTGGTGGAGAGGCGGAGAGACTGGTGGAGAGATGGAAAGACTGGTGGAGAGATGGAAAGACTGGTGGAGAGTTGGAGAGACAGGTGGAGACATGGAGGAGAGGGCGATGAAGTGGTGGTGGAGGTGGTGGCAGTGGTTGTGTTGGTGAAGCAGGTGGAGAGAAGTGGAGTAGTGGAAAGTGTGATGGTGGATGGGTGTGGTGGAGTGGATGGTGAAAAAGAGGATGGTGGAGTGGAGAATGGAGTGGAGAAGGTGGAAAACGTGAGTGATAGAGAAAGGTGGAGAATATGTGGATTGTAAAGGGGTGGATAGGATGTGGAGTGATGGAGAGGGTCGTGGTGGGTCTCTCTCTCTCTCTCTCTCTCTCTCTCTCGCTTCCCAGTCCCCAGTTTTTAAGTTCAGGAGACAGAAAGCTCAATCTTCGTTTAGTTTTGTTTGTTTTTATTGTTTTATTATTCCTGTGTTTTTATTGTTATTTCTTGAGCTTTACTGCTGTTTTATATTATTTTTATCATGTGTTTTATTGTTATTATCTTTGTTTTTCGTTGTATTGTCGCCATGTTTGTTTTATCAGTGTCAGTGTGTTGGTTAACCCATTGACCCTTTCACTCCGATGACTGTGTGTGTGTGTGTGTGTGTGTG
>NC_136971.1:7175000-7217500 GCF_032717465.1 Coenobita brevimanus | reverse complement strand
AGGAGGGGGAGGGAGAAATGAGAAGAGGGAGGGAGACGAGAGAGGAAGTGGGAGAGGGGGAGATGGAGAGGGAGAACGAGAAAGCAAGTTAGGTGGAGGAGGAGGAGGTGGAGGATGGTGGGAGAGGAGGAGGGAAAGAGGGAGAGGACTGGGGAGAAAGAAAGGGGATGAGAAAGAGAGGAATAGAGGTGGTAAAACGTTTTTTTTTTTTGGGGGGGAGGAGGGGGAGAAGGAAAGAGGGAAGGGGGAGGAGAGGAGAGGGAGAGAGACTGAGAGGGAAAGCAGAGTGGGAGAAAAACTGAGTGAATGGGAAGAGGAGAGAGGAGGGAATGATGAAGAGGAAAGAGGAGGAGAGAAAGAAGGGATTTGAAGGAGGGGAGGGAGAGAAGGAAAGAGAGGAAGAGAGAGGGTAAGAAAGAGGGAGAGAAAAGTAAGGGACCTGTGTTAGGGAAGGAGAGTAAGAGGGATGAGGGAGGAAGAGGAGGGGGAGAGGAGTATGGATGAGAGAACAAAGAGAGAGAGGAAAGTGGGGAGAAAAAGGAGGAAAGGAAAGAAGAAAGAAATGAGCCAGGAGAAAGAAAATGGGAATAAGGAAAACAAGATGAAGGAGAGAGAGAGAGAGAGAAAGAGAGAGACCTATCCTTTGGCCTTTGCTTCCATTAACTTGTTGTTCCAAACTGTTCCTTTCCCCTCCCCTCTCCCTTCTACCCCTTCCCCTTCCCTCCATATTCCCCCCAGCCTGACCCTCCCCTTCCCCTTCTCCCCGTCCCTCTCTCCCCCATCCCATCTCCCCTCCTTTCCCTTTCCTTCCCCATTCCCCTACCTATTTGCTTCCCCTTTCCTACCTACCCACACCTCATTCTCTTTCCTCCTATACTCCTCCCCATCCTGTTCCCACTATCTCTCTCGCTCGGTTTTGGAAATAAGGGGAAGTTTCATGGAAAATTGTGGTGAGTTGATGGAGAGGGAATTGAGCTGATTTTTTTTTTTATCGGTCATCATTAATAAGCAAATCTTGGAATATAAGAACGAGAGATAGATAGATAGATAGATAGATAGATAGAGAGAGAGAGAGAGAGAGAGAGAGAATGTGCGTGTTTGCCTGACCAGGGTAAGTAGGCATTGATGAACTTACGAAGGGGGAGTGCCTGAGACAGACAGTCAGATAGAAAAGGGGAAGGGAAGAGGAAAGAAGAGAAGGAAGTGTGAGAGAGAAAGACGATAACAAAAGGGAAGGGAAAAGTGTGTGTGTGTGTGTAAGAGAGAGAGAGAGAGAGAGAGAGAGAGAGAGAGAGAGAGATGAACAACGGAAAACCATACTGAACCACATCTTCATTTTCCTTCCCCAAATCGTGCTTTTAATGAATTATAATGCAGGCTAGAGAAGAGGGGTGAGGGAGGGGTCAGGAGGGGTGAGGGAGGGGTCAGGAGGGCTGAAGTGTGAGGGGGAGGGGGGAGGGGTGGAGAGACGAGGTGGAAAGGGGAGTCAGAGAGGAAAAGGTGAAAGGAGGAGGGGGGAGGTGAGAGTGGAAAGGGATGACAGATGATGAGGGGGTTGGAGAGAGAGAGAGAGAGAGAGAGAGAAAGAGAGAGAGAGGAGAGGAGGGGGGTGATTGGCTGAAGTGGGGGTGAAGTGGTTTGCTGTGACCCATTTCTAATCAAGACATCGAGAATCGTATTTTGACCTTCCATTTTTGCTTTTTTTTTTTTTTTTTTTTTTTTTTTTTTGGTGCTTTTTCCATCCTATTCTCATTTTTCATTACACCTGCTCGCGTAGCTCGAAGGGGTCATATGTTTGGTTTAGATTTGTCTCTCTGTCTTTCTGTCTGTCTGTCGCTGTCTGTTTGTCTCTCTGTCTGTCTGTCTGTTAGCAAGATTATGGGAACACTCTTTGGTCTAACTGCGCCAGATTTGGAATAGTGACTGAGGACTGACCGAGGAAGATTTGTTTATATTTTGGCAGAAAAAAAGATCGCAAGTCGTAGGTGCAAGGACCAGTCAACTCACTTATTTTTTTCGATGTTGACCAAACTTGGTGTAAGGGTTGAGGGTTAGGAAAGGAATAATCGGTCAGAGGTAAAGGTCGCAAGGCAAGGTCAGTGGTCCGGACGTTTATCTGCCGTGGTTGTGATTCGATCTGGACTAGAATTGGTAGAAGGGTTAGTCACTTGCCCTCTCACCCCCCACTCCCCCCTCTCACCCTCCACTCCCCTAAACTCCTCCCCCACACTATAGTAAGCTATATCCTCTCTCTCTCTCTCTCTCTCTCTCTCTCTCTCTCTCTCTCTCTCTCTCTCTCATCACCACCCTCAGTACCCACTCCCCACCCCCTTTTCCCACCCCCACACTACTCCACCTCCTCGATTTCTCCCTCCCACCCCACACACACCTCCCACATTATCACACAGCCCAACACTACCCCCTCATACTCTCCCCAGTTCCCACCCTGTTCCTCTCCCACACTCCTCATCCCCACCCTCTCCTTTACTCCCACACCCCACACTCTCACGCTCCTCCTCATTTCACCACTCCTTTGCGCCTTCACATCCCCATCCCTCATTCCCCCATTCTCCACTCCCACACTATCTCCACATCCACTCCCCTCACACCCACACTATCCCTCACTCCTCTCACACTCCCCACTCCTCCTTACTTCCCCAGCCCATACTTCCCACGCTCCCTTACTCCCCCATCCCCCCACTCCCCCCCACCCTTGACCCTCCGCCACCTCATTTGCATATAATAATTAATAATTCATCTCAAGATTTTCTCCCGTCAACAACTCCCTCAGCCAACCCACAAGACACTTTTGAGGCGGGACTAGTTTGGCTCGGGGATAGGTGGGGATAGAGGGGATAGGTGGGGATTGAGGGATAGGTGGGGATAGGTGGGGATTGAGGGATAGGAGGGGATTGAGGGATGGGAGGGGATAAGGTTGGAGGGATAGATGGATAGGGAATAAGTAGGGATTGAGGGATAGGATGGGTGGGGATAGACGGATAGAAGGGGATAGGTGGGGGTAGATGGCTAGGTGGGGATAAATGGATGGGAGGGGATAGGCGGGGTAGAGGGATAGGAGGAGATGGATGGGGACAGGAATGGGAGGGGATAGAGGGATGGAATGAGATGATTAAGGGATAACTGGGTTGGTTTTGGGCCTGGTAGGGGATAGATGGATAGGTTTTGGATTGACTGAGAATAGTTGGATGGGTTAGGGATAGATTAAGGGATTAGTAGTGTTGGTGGGAAGGTTAGGTTAGATGGATAGTTTGTGATATGGTGGGATAGATGGATAGATTGTGATAGATATGTTGGGATAGGTGGATAGATTGGAGAGAGGGATGGGTTGGGATAGATGGATAGATAGGAGGTTAGATATATTTGATGGATGGATATAAGACTGAATAGGAGGGAAAGAGTAGATGGAGAAATGTGAGAGAGGTAAGGAAAAGATGAGAGAGAGAGAGAGAGAGAGAGAATATACACAGGATTTTTTGAAAGGATCAGTAGACAGATGGATAAATAGATAGACCTATGGATGGATAGACTGGGACGGAAAGGTTGGAGGGAGACATGAAATAGTTAGATAGATAGATAGATAGACGTGAAGATAGTTATAATTAAGTTTGGATATTAAGGAAGGTGATGTTTTTGACAATGCCTTCCCCCCTCATTTTTTTTGGGGGGGGTCCAGCCTCTTTGTGCACGCCTTTCAGTTCCCCCCCCTCTCTCTCTCTCTCCCTCCATTCCTTCCCTCCCCTCTCCCGCTGTGTTACCATGGAGAGAAATCACGTTTCTCTCTCTCTCTCTCTCTCTCTCTCTCTCTCTCTCTCTCTCTCGCTTTTTCCTTCTCTTGGTCTTGTATACTTTTCCTCTTCTCCGGTCTACTCTTTTTTTCTCTCCTTGTCTTTCCCTTCTCTCTTTTCTTCCTTCTCTTCCTCCTCTCTTCTTCCTCTCTTTTGTTTTTTTACATTCTTCTTCCTTCTTTTCTTTCCTCCCTCTCTTCTCTTCTTGGTGTTCTCCCCTCTTCTGTTACTCTTTTCTCTTTTCTTCCTTTATTTACTTCCCTTTCTTTCTTTTCTTTTTCTCCCCTTTTCACCTCCCTTCTTCCCCCTCCATTTCTCCCCTCCTCTTCTCCCATCATATGTCATTTTCTCCTCCCTCCCTCTTTTCCTCTCTTGTCCTTGCGCTTCCTCCTCTCTCTCTTCCTCTTTCCTTTCTCTTTCTCTTTTATCCCGTCCCTCTTCATCTTCCCTTCTCTCCTCCATTCTCTCCCTTCACCTCCATTTTTTCTTTCATCTCTCTCTCTCTCTCTCTCTCTCTCTCTCTCTCTCTCTCTCTCTCTCTCCCTCCCTCCCCCCCTTTTCCATTCTTCTTTTCTTCTCTCTTCTCTCTCCCTTCATCCCCTCATCCTCCCTCTCTCCCTTCACATGACGGATGATTCTTTCTCCCTACTAATTCCCACTGGTTTAATGGGAGAGAGAGAGAGAGAGAGAGAGAGAGAGAGAGAGAGAGAGAGAGAGAGAATCACTCCCTATTAGCCACAACAGAAGAAATGACTTAGCGTCCAATATGTTTGAGAGAGAGAGAGAGAGAGATTGTGTGTGTGTGTGTGTGTGTGTGTGTGTGTGTGTGTGTGTGTGTGTGTGTGTGTGTGTGTGTGTGTGTAGTTAGACCTTAGAACGTAACACAAAAACCCTTATCCAGCCAGACCCACAATAAAACATTTTCAATACAATGGGCCCTCCAGACCCTCACAGCTTTGTATATACCGTAGAGGAAAATACGGAGGAAAAAAAATCTGATCCCACCGAAATACCGAAAGGAAATTTTACAGGACGGTTAGAAAATAGCTCTTAAGATATTAAAATGAGCTGACTGAATCGCCTAAGGGAAATTGTTGAGTATCGGTAGAGAGATGGTGCTAAAATTCAAAACTCAGCCCGAAGACTCATTCTCGACGTGGATATCCCGGCGTCTTTATCCCTACTCAGTGACGATTCTTCCTACGACTCGCCACGACCCTCCCCTTGCACCTTATTCCACTTTGTTCCTGGTCTTCCTGCCCTTCTCCTTCCTGCACTCTCCTAGTCAGTCTCGTTCACGCACTCTCCTAGTCAGTCTCGTTCACGCACTCTCCTAGTCAGTCTCGTTCATGCACTCTCCTAGTCAGTTTGTCACCCATACACTCCTAGTCAGTCTCTCACTCATAGTCTCCTTGTCAAAGCCTCACTCATGCACTCTTCTAGTTAGTCTCTACTCACACACTCCTAATCAGTCTGTCATTCATACAGTCTCCCTGTCAAAGTCTCACTCATACACTCCTGTTCAGTCTCCCAGTAGGCCTCTCACCCATACTCTCCTAGTCAGTCTCTCCCTCACCACCCTACTGTAGCACCGTGACTAAGAAAGTTCCCTAACACATCATCATTACCGATTTATTTTTGGATATGGCTGGCTGATATCGTTTTGTGTGTTATTTATGCAAAGGATGGTGGTATAGGAATAATTCAGATAATACAGAAGGTGGCGGCAAGGTGTCATAACCAAATAAATCGCTCAAGAAAAGGTGTTGGGGAGCTTCCTTAACCGACGAGAATGCGGGTCCTTGTCTCCTCACCTCTTTCTTGGTCTCCCTCTCCCCCACCTTGGACCCACCTTGTTTAGTGAAGAGGTAAATGGAAGCTTGATATCCAGCCTCTCAGTTCGAAAATTGTCTCTCAAATGGAATTAAATTGTTGATAAAAGCAAAAATTAAATGAAAACATATGTCGCTGGATTTATGCGATGAAATTCAGAAATCCCTCGTAGGATTGAAGCGCCTGAAGAAAATTTTGTAGGACTGACATAAAGTGTACTGAAGACTTGATTGATGCGAGTAGTTTTGAGAGAGAGAGAGAGAGAGAGAGAGAGAGTGAGTGAGTGAAGATGATCAGAGGCTGAGAGAAACTGAAAAAAAAAAAAAAAACACATGAAAGGAGGATAAGAGTGAAAAGTAAAGAGAAGAGAAGAGAAGAGAAGAGAAGAGGAGAGAGAGAGAGAGAGAGAGAGAGAGAGTAGCCAGGGGAAACTAAGAAAAAAATCCCATAAATACAGCTCTCCTTGTTTTTCCAATAAAGAGAGCAATTGTTGGAAATAATCGCTGGCGGAGGGCAGGGATCGGAAATACTAGGGGTGGAGGGTGGTTGGGGGGATGGGGATGGGTTGGGGGCAGGAGGGAGGGGGGAGGGGAAGAGGGTGGGAGAAAGAGGAAGAGGGGGAGAGAAGAAGAGGATTAGGAGGAAGTAGAAGAGAGGGGAGAAATGAATAGGGGTGGGGATCGGAGGGGATGGAGAAGTGGGTAAGGAGAGGAGGAGAAGGGGAGGAGAGACGGTTGGGGTGGAAGGGAGGAAAGTGGAGGGGTGGGGGAAGATGGGGAAGGATCCATAGGTGGGAGGAAGGGGAGTAGGGTGAGAGAAAAAGGGTGGGGTAGGAAAGATGGAGAAGGGAGTAGGGGAGGGGGAAGGGGAGTGAAGTGATGGGATGGAAAGAAGGGGAAGAGAAGTAGATTGAAGGGAGGGGCGTTGAGGAATGGGTAGGACGAAGGGGAGAAGGAAGGTGGAAGATCTGGTAAAAGAGAGAGAGAGAGAGAGAGAGAGAGAGTAGGGGAAGGGAATTCGATTGTGGGGAAATAGATAATAGAATGGGGGATTTTACTACGGAAGTGAGTATGGGGATTGGGGAGTGAGAGAGGGAGAGGGAGGTGGGGAGGGGTGGGTGATGTGGTGAAACTCCCCTTCCCCTTTCAGTATCATAGTATAGTGAAACACACACACACACACACACACACACACACACACACACACACAAAACAACAATAATGACAGAAAGAATAAGAGATGGTACGCCTTTGTCATAGAGAGAGAGAGAGAGAGAGAGAGAGAGAGAGAGAGAGAGAGAGAGAGAGAGAAATATATATGGAGAGATGGACAAACAGATATAAATAGATAGTTGAAGAGAGAGAGAGAGAGAGAGAGAGAGAGAGAGAGAGAATTGTATTGCCTGAAGATTTGTTGTCTTGTCCACGGCCTTTCTTCCCCTCTTCCCTCCCTTTCCCTCCTTCTCTCCCTCCTTCTCTCTAGCCCTCCTCTTCCTCCTCCCTGTCTTCCTTCCTTCCTTCCCCTCTTCCCCTCACTTCTGCATCTCACTAACTTCCTCCTTTCCCTTTCTCTCACCTCTCCTCCTCCTCCTGTGTTCCACTCTTTGCTTTTCCCTCCTTCCATCCTCCTCCCTATTTTCTTTCCCCTCTCTGCCTCCCTTGACCCTCCACTTCTTCCTTCTCACCTTCTTCGTCTCTTCTTTCCTCTCCCTTTGTTTTGCTCCCTTTCTTCCTCCATCCCCCCCCTTTTTTCTTTCTCCTTTTTACTCTTTCTCTTTTTAATCTGTACATTATCTTTCCTCTTCCTCTTTTTTCTCCCTTCTTCCCTATCTTCCCCTCTCTTCTCTCTTCATTCTTCCTCCTCCTCTTTCTCTTTTCTCCTACATTCTCTACCTCTTCTCTCTTCTTCTCTTCCCTTCTGTACCCTCCTTTCCTTCCTTCCTTCCTCCTTCTTTCTTCCTTTCCTTCCTCCTTCCCTTCCTTCCTTCCTCCTTCCTTCCTTCCTTCCTTCATGCATCCGTCCATGCATCTGTCTTCATCGTTCTTTTGTCTTTTTGGTTTCTTCTTAGCAACATCTCTTTCTCTCTTTCTCTCTCTCTCACACACACACACACACACACACACACACACACACACACACACACACACACACACACACACACACACACACACACACCAAATCCTGTTAAATCCATGTTCTGCGCTCAGTCTATCTCTATCTCTCCCAGTCTGTTCCATCAGCCCCCCCCCACCACCATCCCATTCCATCCCCCCCCATTCACCACTCTCTCTCTCTCTCTCTCTCTCTCTCTCTCTCTCTCTCTCTCTCTAAATAATGGCTATCTTCTAATCTCCCCTCTGTGACCTTCTCCCAAAACTTTCCTCTCCCTTTTCACCATTCTTCTCTCTCACATTCCCTTCCTCCCTCCCTCCCTCTCTCTCTGCCCTTTACTCTTGTTTGTTTTGTTTTTCCTTCCTACTCTCCATTTCTCTCTTTCCACTGTCACAAATTCTCTCCTTCCTTTTTGTTTCTCTCCTTCTCTCTCTCACTTCGTCCATTTCTCCTGTTTATTATTCTCTCTCTCTCTCTCTCTCTCTCTCTCTCTCTCTCTCTCTCTCTCTCTCTCTCTCTCTCTCTCTCTCTCTCTCTCTCTCTCTCTCTAACTTCCATAATCACAGAGCAAGTCTTCTGTTAATAAGGCCAAACCACCAAGAAAGAACTTCATGATATGTGTGGTCAGTGTATCTATGTAACTCCTCAGTAACACTCTCTCTCTCTCTCTCCCTCTCTCCTCCCTCTCCTCTCCCTCTCCTCCCTCTCCAAGCTCCTCCTCCCTCCTCCCTCTTTCTTGCTAGGGTGTGAGGAAAAAAAAGCCAGGAAAAAAAAAGGAAAATAAAACAAAAAAGAGACGAACCACTCCCCCGACCCAACCAAATCTAATCAGGGCAAACGGGTGGGAGTGATCCTTTACCCCGGTGACGTGGAGGGAAGGAGGGAGGGAAGGAGGGAGAGAGGGCAGAGCTGGGAAGGAGGGATGGAGGAGTATGGTAGAGATGGGAACGAGGAAACGTGTAAGGAAAGGGACGTCCCAAGGAAGGACGAGAAAAGGGTAGTGAGGGAAGAGGAAGGAGGGAAAGAAGGAGGGAGGGAGAGAGGGACACAGTAGAGATGGGAAGGAGAGAACATGTAAGGAAAGGTACTTGGGAAGGAAGGATGAGAAGAGGGTAGTAAGGGAAGAGGAAGGAGGAGAGGAGGAGTATGGTAGAGATGGGAATGAGGAAACGTGTAAGGAAAGGGACTTGGGAGAAATGACGAGAAGAGGGTAGTAAGGGAAGAGGAAGGAGGGAAGAAGGAGAGGAGGGACACGGTAGAGATGGGAAGGAGAGAACATGTAAGGAAAGGGACTTGGGAGGGAATGACGAGAAGGGGGTAGTAAGGGAAGAAGGAGGGAGGGAAGGAAGGAGTGACAGAATATGCAGGAGTAGAAAACAGGAAGGATTTAGAGAAAGAATCATTAGAAGGATGGAGGGAAGGAAGGAGAGGAGGAAGGAGGGGTGGGGTAGGGGTAGAGAAAAGATGTGGTGGAGGGAGGATGAAGGGAAGGAAGCATGCAAAAGAAGGAAGGGAGAGCTAGGATAATTGTTGGAAAGAGGGAGAAACTAGGAAAGAAATATGCGAAGGAAATGGGGTAAATTGGCAAGAGGGAAGAAAGGATAGATACGAAGGAGGAAATGGACTGCGGGGACGTGGTTAGGAAGAAAATGGGGAGGGAAAGAGGGAAGGCCAAAAGGAAAGAGGGAAGAAAAGGAGGTAAGCAAGATGGTAGGGAGAGGGGATAGGGAACGGGTAAGAAAGGAAAAGGAGGGATTGTAAGGAAGGAAATGGGACCGGAAGGAGTGAGAGAAAAACGAGGATGGGGTTCAGCACTGAAGGAAAAGAAGGAAGGAAGGAGATAAGGAGGGAAGAGGAAGGATAGGAGAGGGAGGAGTGGAAAGAGGATGGAATGAGGAAAAGAAGTGGGTAAGGAATAAGTGACGGGCAGAAAGGAGTTACGGTACATAGACTCACCATACCACCGTCGCTGCGAGTACAAAGGAGTACAAAGTAATAGAGAGAGGAAGAGAGCAAGATGATAATGCTGTGTAGAGAAATGAATATGTGATATGGTGGTAAAGAAAGGAAGCTTTTTTTTTATTTTATTTAACATGTAACGCAGATTCGTCTTAACCCATCTTAAGGACATTAACTCAGTACTTAGATGCACATAAAATAAACAGAACTGCACCCCGAAGAGTTATGGTTAACTTAATTTTACTTGCCACAGGAAAACCTCTCGTCATCCGTGAGATCATGTGTTGTTAAATGATAATACTTCGCTTAAACTAGGAAAATCAGGACAGTATATGAAGTTTTGTGGATGAAAGGCTTACACAGTGCTGGAAAATTTTTGAGGAGGGGTTTGTAAATTCCTTCATCTCTTCCCATTTCATTTACGATGCCAGAGTGTGTGAGAGTGATTTTGTTGGCAAATTTACATTTTAATGTCGACACTGACACGTTCTGTGAGGAAGAGAGAAAATGAATGCTGGCTTGCGAAGGACGGGAGGAAAGGAGAGAAGAGGGGGTTAGAGGCAAAAGTGAAGGGAAGGAGGAAAGGAGAAAAGAACGATAGAGGAAAAAATGGAGGAAAGGGAGAAGAACAGCGATTGAGGAAAAAATGGAGCGAGGGAGGAAAGGAGAGAAGAACGGGGACGGAGGGAAAATGAAGGGAGGGATGGTTGGTGTCTAGGGATTTCCACTGATACACAGAGCAACCAGATCTTACGGCTCCAGAGAGGGTACCCGAGCCTAATATTACGGGGAGAAGGAAAAAAAACACATTACGGGGGCACAGAAAAACACACATTCATTCCACAGACGATGCCCTCCCTATACACATCACTCCCTCCCATCCCACCACACACGATTCCCTTCCTTATTCACACCCATCCCTCCCTCCCACCCATCCCACGAGCAGGAGAGGGGGACCAGATCAGGAACATAAGGGATATCTCTGTGGTCTAAATGTCCCTCGTCCTTCGTCTGATCCTTCACTTATTCTTTCTACCCTTCCCCTCAACCCCTCTTTCCACTTCCCTCCTCTCTGCTATAGCCTACCTTGTTTTTATTTATCTATATCTGTTTCTTCACGTATTTTTGCAGAGACACGATGAATGGTGAAGTCGCAAAGTAACATCATTATTAACTCAATGTTTACTTTTGTTACTTTTCACTAATGGTTATATAGAGTTTGATTTCCATTACCCTATCCCATGAAATTTCCATGACAGTTTTTCTTTCACAGGTGGTAGTTCTTATCAATTTCCTTCGGGCTTCAGCTGAGGGAGAAAAGGAAACGGGAGGGATTGATGGGTAGGGGAGGGATTGATGGGTGGGGGAGGGACTGATGGGTAGGGAAGGGATTGATGGGTAGGGGAGGGACTGATGGGTGGGGGAGGGACTGATGGGTAGGGGAGGGATTGATGGGTAGGGGAGGGATTGATGGGTAGGAGGTGATTGGTGGGTAGTTTTTTTTTTTTGTACTCCTTTGTATTCCCCCGTTCGTTCTATAGGACTACATAATAGATAGATAGATAAATAGATAGATAGAGAGACAGATAGAAGCAGGAAGTCAAATGATGAGAAGGTGTTGTGTTTGCGAGAAGCGAGCAGCGCTAAACGCTTACACGGGGGAAAGCTGACGACAGCGGCCAGTAAGGAGATGATTCAGTTAGCTGTCAGCAGTCCTCTCGTGAGAAAGTTCTGTTGCCATGAGGAAGATACGTGACACACACACCCTACTACACGAGATTTTAGGAAAGAGAGTTTAGAAGGAGACAAGCGACCCTAGAGAGAGGTCGAGACGGAGATTAGCTTTAGAACAGAGAGAGAGAGAGATAGCGAGACAGGGAGGTAGCTACCCAGGACTTATACTATTATACCTGTTTAATATTTCCAAGACAAATAAAAATAGTCCCATACTATTCTTTACCTCTCCCGTCACTACATGACATCTGGTGGGGAAACTACTACAAGATATAAAAGCCGCTCGACCACAAGTCTAAAATATACTTCTCTACAAGTAACTACAAAGTCTTTATGACATTTGGTAGCAGCGAACGTATACGAACCTCGTCTACGAATCAACATTAAATTCCTACAAAATATCAAGATTGACAACAACCAACAATATCAGCTCCTGCCCCCTCCGTCTCCCAGATCATTACGCTGATGCAGAGGTCAAGAGATCACTCGATGCCTTGCAAGTAGCTTAACGACAAACCAGCAAATCTGCGGACATCGTCTTCGAATTAAAAGCAAATTTCTACAAAAGCAACCGAGACTACAAGGTTAGCTTCAGTTCTACAAAGTCTACAGCCATCTACAATCAACTACAATTAACAACTCTACGTCGTCTGTATAATCTTCTACACGCACCTACAAGTAGCGGCAGTCTTCATCCCACAACGAATAAATCACTAGAGAAAAGGACAGAGAAAACTTCCACATAGAATAAAGGGAACAAACAAACGAAGAGTGAGACACGATTTACAACTCATCTTACTCACTCGTCTTCACTCAAGTTACCCATCGCTACTCATTCACTCACCACAGCTACCAGTGTGGGAAGCCGACGTCACCATGTGCTGAGATGACATCACAACGCGAGTCTGCCATGCCAAGCAACGTGTGACGGACACCAGGCACTTCTCACCCACTACTCATTACTCATTATTCACATAGCTCCTACTCATACTCACTTATTTTCACAGTTAAGTTGGAGATTCGACGTTCTATGTTGAGGTTTGCCTGGGACAGCCGTTAACCACTACAAATACCAGGCCATGGAGTTTCCTGAGTAATATCGTCCATCAACACACCACTAGAATTATCAAGAGATCTTCAATCAAACCTGTATTTTCTTCCGAGATCGACTTTTGTATCGACACACCTCTACGATCTGTATCAAGTGGGTAAAATTATACTTGCTCATTTCTTCTCAGTGCTAAAATTAGCTATATTCAACTTATTTAATCATCTAGTTTGCTAGGACATAAATAAACAAGAGGCATATTTCATAACATCATATCTTAATGACAGGAATATTTTCGCAACCACCCACGTTAATACCAGATGACACACAAATTGCCACAACATCAGACTCACAATTAAGAGACAGCCCACCCATTGTACAACCCACACCACACGTTATAGATAAGGAAACAAATACGTGAGTTTCGGATGATGAGTGGGAAACCCCTTCTGACGTTGAGAGTATCGACTTCGCAGCTGCCTTAAATACGTATGCCAATATACTTAACAGGGTTCACCGGTCCGGTCATACATATTCTACCATTCCCTCACATAACGATAAACTCGTACAAGTTGAATTAACAGGGCAATCATTAAATATGAATCAAGAAACAAATACTGCTGATCTAAAAACCACACCTCACGTTTTTGTGTATCACGAGGATAAGACTGCCCCAAAATTCTCTGGCACAGACAAGGATCGCATTGATGTCATTTCATTAATCAGTCAGTGCGAACAAATGTTCATCAAGCGCCACATACTAGATGAACAAGAGAAAATTGCTATTTTTTCATCTTGCATAAGCCAGGAAAGATGTCCAGCAAGCAATTTATTGCGCTCCGATAAACTACATCGTGCTAGGACATATGATGAATTTAAAACTGAATTTCTGAAGAAATTTTCTGGAGGTATGAACTTCTTGCCAGGTATAATTCCAGAATTACATAAAATTGTAGATCTTGTAAGGAGCACACTACAAACCATGTGCTCAGTGAAATAACTGCTGATGTCTCCACAATCAAGAGAACCCTATTAGCTACTCTGGAGAATTCTAAGTGGATAACAGATGATGGAAAGATGTCCCCAGACCTCGTCGTGGACATCATTGGATATGTAGCTGCCTTGTGTAAATTACCTGATAGAACCCTTAAGATCGCCAAAACAATCGCGTACATCCCTGGAATGTGCTTACTAGACTTAATGAACGAGGTAGAGATGCAGTGCAGTAAAGCAGGTGTGGTCGACACACATGCACATTCTGGTAGAATCAGGGTACCTGAGACAGTATCAGCTGTGAAAACATCAACACCGACCCCAAACAGAGAACAAAATCGATCTCGACCTGAAATGAGGCAGTCCAAACAGACAAAGACGCCTAGACCTCGTTCCCACACGCCTTCCTACAGGCAGTTTCATAAGTTTTCGCGCAGCCCGAGCAGGTCTCGCGCTATAAACAACACTTTTTATGGGAAATCACCTCGTAGGTCACAGTCAAGGGATAGGTCCATTCTGTGTCATTACTGTGCAAAACCAGGACACACAAGGTATGAATGCTTTATCAAGGCAAAAGAGGATAATCAAAAGACACAAGGGTTTGGTCCTTACTGTAGGCATCATAGATACCAAGGGCACTGGACTAGTGATTGCAAAACAGTAGAAAAAATTGTGTCTATGTTCAAATCAGGGGGAAGACCAAGTCATGACAATTAACGAACAAACGTAAAGAAAAACAAGGTTAAACTTCACATAGGAGGCATGTTGGGAAATGAGTGTATTTTGATACCAGCTGTATGTGAGGATCAAAACGTTTCCTTATTTTTAGATACAGGCTCTCCAGTGAACTTAATAACACATGAAGAACTAAATAGAATTCTTAAAAATAAAAAAGAAAGTAACTTTTCTGGATGAAGCTGATTTAGAATTAAACACAGTAGATGGTCAAGAGATTACAGTAAAAGGTATGATAAGATTAAATCTCAGTTTCACAGAAACTACAAGACCATTCTCTGCATTGTTCTATATCGTTGAAAACTTAGCAATTAAAGCTCATATGTTACTGGGCTTAAGATCCATGAGAACTGAGAACATAACTATACTCCCACAAATGAATGGAATAGACTTTGATAATGAATTTATAGAGGAAATAACTTCAGAGCCCTCACCGATTGGTAGAAGAGAGCCAAAAGAATTGGTAATATTAAAGGCAAACAAACATACACAAACAGATGAGTGTATAGATCCACTTACACCAGCAACCCCATCCTCCAGAATTAGTGACCCAGCTAACAGTACTGATTTATCAATTTTTCCAGCCCATCTCACTAATGATTTGGTTATACCACCTAATTCATACATGAAGGTTACCATAAAGAGCAAATTACGGAATAGTACTGTTCTTGTCTTAGAAGAATTATGTAAAGCAAAGGGATTGTCAGTAGAAAACGCATTATGTCATACGAACGACGAAGGGCTAACTCAGATATTCATTATTAATCACATGAATGGGGAAGTTCAGTTGAAGAAGGGAACTTGCATAGTTAATATTGAAAAATGTTTAGCCCCTGTGAAGGAAATAAATATTGGTGGAGTAACAAGTGAGATAAAATCTACGGATAGAGAAAGAATAAAGAGAATTTAATTCACTCAGGTGAATTTGACGAAGAAAATGATTTGTTAACCCTGTTGGAAACACACAGGGACACCTGACCTTGCCGGAGAACAATTAGGGTGTACTAACTTGATTAATCACATGATTAATGTGCACCCAGAAACACCACCAATTTTCGTACCAGCTTATCGCATACCACACTCCCAACGTACACTTGCTAATCAGTATGTCGATGAAATGTTAAAGCTTGGAATTATTGAGCCTTCAGTTTCTCCGTGGAACGCTCCCCTTTTCTTTGTGCCCAAGAGAAATGGAGAAATGCGTGCGGTAGTAGATTACCGTAAACTAAATAATCACACCATCCCAGACAGATTTCCCATGCCATTGCTAAGTGATGTTCTACAGAATATTGGTCCTGAGAATAATATATTCTCGACCATCGATCTCCTAAACGGATACTATCAGATTCCGGTATCTCAGGAGTCGCGTAAATACACTGCCTTTTCAACAAACAGAGGCCATTATCAATATACAAGAATGCCAATGGGACTGGAGGACAGCCCCTGGTACGTTCCAGCGTCTTATGAATTACGTATTGTCCGGAATTTTAGGACAAGGAATATTTGTTTATCTTGACGATATTATTATCGCAACGAAGAATATTAAGGATCATCTCAGGAAATTAGACTTACTCTTACAAAAGCTTAGTGATGCTGGATTAAAAATTAAACTTTCTAAATGCAAATTTTGCTTTAAGGAAATAAATTTCTTAGGCCACAAATTAAGCTCTGATGGTATTCACACCACTGATGACAAAATACAGGCAGTGAGAGATTTTCCTGAACCCACTACGACTGACGAAGTTAGACAATTTTTAGGTCTGGCTGGGTACTATAGGTCCTTCGTACCACAGTTCTCTCATATAGCCTTCCCTCTATTCCAACTACTCAAAAAAGATGCTGTATTCCAATGGGAAGAAGAACAAAAACAAGCATTTAACAATCTAAAAATTAAACTAACGAATGCACCTTGTTTAGCATATCCAGATTACACGAAATCATTTCTTATTTGTACAGACGCATCAGTTAAAGGATTAGGGGCTGTACTGATGCAGGAAGATAAAAGAGGAAAGAATCAACCAATTGCATTTGCCAGCAGACAAACAAGAGGTGCAGAAAAAAATTATAGCACTACAGACTTAGAGGCACTTGCAGTGATTTTTGCATTACAAAAGTTTCGAGATTTGGTATATGGTTACGAAATCCACTTATTCACCGACCATAAACCACTGGTGGGTATGTTTAAAGAAAAACTCCTTTCTGGGAGGAGAGCAAGATGGAAATGTACAGTTGAAAACTACAGTGTACAAATACATTATATACAAGGTAAAATGAATATAGTAGCTGACGCATTATCTAGGAACCCGAACACAATTCAGGTTGCGGCGTTAGATCTCAAAGGAAATATCCCAAACCACGAGGATATCGCAAAGGCACAAAGACTTGACCCAGTATGGTCAAAAGTAATATACAAGTTAGAAAGTGGAGATGACATACAATTACCCAAACTGCATGTCCCACTTGAACAATTCACAATGGTCAATAATACATTATACAAAATTAACTCTAAACAACCAAAACGCCAAAGAAATACTAACCAGTTGGTAGTACCTAATGACATGATACCCCAAGTATTACGAATGATACACGACAGCCCACATGCAGGACACCCTGGAAAGGATAAGACATTCAACCAAGCCCAGCTATTATATTACTGGCCTTCATTACGAAAGAGATATACACAATCATATAGACAGATGCGAATCATGTCGGAAACACAAAGGATACCCAATCACACCTGCACCGATGGGTAATTACCCAGTACCACATCAGCCATGGGACGTTGTCGCTGTTGATTTACTCAAGATGCCATTATCATACAATAATAACCTATACTTATTCGTAGCAACGGATCATTTTTCCCGTTATGTCATTTTAGCTCCAATTAAAGATAAGACAGCAGAGACAGTAGCAAAGGCAATAACAGATAATGTAATATGTCGCTTTACTACCCCAAAGGTATTAATAAGTGATAATGGAGGAGAATTTAATTCTGAGATCTTACAAGAAATATGTAAACAATACAACATTAAAAAGGTTAACGTTTTGGCCTATCACCCAGCATCGAATGGGTTGGTAGAGAGACAAAATAAAAAGGTATTAGATGTGCTACGACACATTCTCAGTGAAAATTATGCAAGCTGGGATGATTGGATTCCCAGAGTAGAGCCTCCATTAATGGGTCTATAAATAAATCCATTGGTGACACACCACATTTCATTATATATGGCACGGATAAAAAATTACCATATGAGCTCCTAGAAGGTGACAGCATGCCTATATACAATTACGATGATTACTCTAAACTCCGTTTACGTGAATTCCAGGACATACACAAAAGAGTGCAAAAACAATTAACGATGTCCAAGGAAGAAATGACGGAGGCATTTAACAAAAGGCAAAAGATTCACCTATCAGCTTAGGAGACATTGTTTACGGAGTCATTCATACGAGAGACAATAAATTATCCCCTAAATTTGAGGGCCCATACAGAGTAATTAACATAAAGGCAAACAAAGTTTTAATTAAGTCACTTTCAAGTGGCGAGGAAAAACAAGTTCATATTGACCATTTAAAACGAGTTTCAAGAGAATTATCACATAATTATTCAGCCTCGGATACAACCGAACAGGTGAACGTACCTCAAGAAACCAAGCAAGAACACAACAATGATTACAAAAAGAAATTAAGGTCATATACCAAACAATCGAACATAGGTGCAACTATTCCACTGAAATCTACAGTACATCATTTACGGGAATTAAATATCGATTTAAACTCCTTCTATAATTGAAATAACAGCCAACCGTAACGCACATCATCACTATCATCAACCACAGCTTTATAGGAAATTAATAGATTTTTTTTCGGTAGGTTACGATGAAGGGACTTATGCTATGGATTCTCCTATACATAGTAAGGGTATATGCGCACCTAGACCCCAAGCATATAGTACGACAAGGATGCCTCATAGCTCCAACGGCCACGACTACAATCGTCAAGGACGTCATGAGTACTGAAATAAGTCTAGATTACTTGTATGACTTACCTACTTATATAGAAAGACTTGCGACGCCGATGCGAACTCTGGACTTCAAGATAGGGAATTATGTTTCACAATCACATATCACCAAGGAAGTGGATGAAATGGTGAAGTTAGCAAAATGGAAACTAGAACAGGCGAAGTCAACTATGCTCGTCATGATCCAAGATCTCCCATCTTATGGAACAGAGGTGCTGAGCGACAGGAACAACATCACACGTACTCGCCAAAAGCGCGGTTTGTTCGATCTGGGCGGCGCAATTCTTGGGAACATCTTTGGATTGGCTACAGAGGATGACCTTAAAGAAATAAACAAAAAATTTAAGATAGCTCAGGTACTAACATACCAAGATAAATTCATCACAGGACAGAACTCAGCAATGAAAACAATTGTGAAAAATCTGAAACAAGCAGAAAACGTAGCTCTCGAGAGTATAGATAAAATAAATGACTTAGAGGGTAACGTTACCCTTTTCCAGCACTTCTCCATCATCACAGAACATATTGACACGATTCTACTACAATTAGAGAACACTAGAGATCATTTCAGGGCACTTATGCAAGGAATTTCGAATGCTGGTGATGGCAAGATCACAAATGACTTACTCCCAGTTCATGAGCTACGTCAGATAGTTAGTCAAGGCATACATAAACATAAATTGAAGCCATTGTTCCGCAGTAGGGAATTTATGCAATATTACCCGTACTTGGAAGCAACACTAACACCAACATCAGTGATAGTTCATGTACCATTCATCACGGAAGACCTGTTCACAGTATACCAAATACACCCCTTCCCCTATAGAAACAACAACACTTTAGTCATCATCAACATCAACACAGACACCGAACTCATCATGGTCTCCAAGAGACGAGACACTGTCACTTTCGCAAGTGAGTCAACGATTGAGCGAAAGTGCCGCACATCCTTACATGCTGTTCATCTTTGTCCTGCGTACATTTTCACGTTTCAGCCTACTGATACGGTCCCTTGTGAAATGGCTATCATCAGCAATAACAATATTCATCATCATTGCAACTTCACTTTTGCTCCAGATAAACTTGTACACCATCAACGCATTGGACACTCGCAGTTTTTTTATTTCCCTCATAACACATCAGTTTACATAGTCTGTCCAGATATACCACCATCTCATACATCAGCCTCAGGATTATACATAGCACCAGACTACTGTGCGGTATTTACACCATCCATGTCTACTTTTTCCACCATCAATCACTACGCCATTATCAACCATACACACAAACATTTCCACCCACTGCCTGATATGGACTTAAACATGAGCACAAGTATTAAGTTGACTTCACCTAAGTTTGAAACTATGCAGCTGATCAATGAAACAATGAAGCCCTGGGAAGATTTGAGTTTGAGTATGTTCAACCCATATTATGTGTATAGCCAAGCACCTTCTGTCTTCATAATTATCTGCATTGTGGTTGCAGTATTGCTGTTGGCCATGCACAGAATGCATGCAAGAATTGCTAATTTGGAGTCATTGTTTAGTGGGGGGAGAGTTAACATCACAGTTAACCACCCTGAATGAAGTGTATATATTTTGTATATAGTATTAATTATATATATAAAAAAAAAAAAAAATAATAATAATAATAATAATAATAACACAAAGAAGAATGACCCATATATGGCAGACCAGTACCATTATCTTTAAATGAAATATTAGTAACTCTTACAATAATCTTAATTTTAAACTATTTTTATTCTTGCATGTATGCATTTCACTATAATAACCTTAAGTACATACTGTATTACAGTTAAATAATTTACTTTAATGCATTTATTCCAATATGTATTCAACTTATTTAAAATGTAATATTACTGAATAATCACTATTTACTATGCATAATATATGTATACAATATTCATACAATTATGTTACTTTACAATATTATGTATTTCACTTAATTAGCTTATAAGTTCATTATAATGTGTATGTAGTATGTATTAATATATTATAACTATTAAATGTCGATGGTACGTCATTTTCGCGCGGCCGAGCAAATATAGGACTACATAATAGATAGATAGATAAATAGATAGATAGAGAGACAGATAGAAGCAGGAAGTCAAATGATGAGAAGGTGTTGTGTTTGCGAGAAGCGAGCAGCGCTAAACGCTTACACGGGGGAAAGCTGACGACAGCGGCCAGTAAGGAGATGATTCAGTTAGCTGTCAGCAGTCCTCTCGTGAGAAAGTTCTGTTGCCATGAGGAAGATACGTGACACACACACCCTACTACACGAGATTTTAGGAAAGAGAGTTTAGAAGGAGACAAGCGACCCTAGAGAGAGGTCGAGACGGAGATTAGCTTTAGAACAGAGAGAGAGAGAGATAGCGAGACAGGGAGGTAGCTACCCAGGACTTATACTATTATACCTGTTTAATATTTCCAAGACAAATAAAAATAGTCCCATACTATTCTTTACCTCTCCCGTCACTACATGACATCTGGTGGGGAAACTACTACAAGATATAAAAGCCGCTCGACCACAAGTCTAAAATATACTTCTCTACAAGTAACTACAAAGTCTTTATGACAGTTCGTCTCCCTTCCCCTCCCTTTCTTATTTATCTCTTTCCCTCCCTTTATCATCTCCGCCCCTCCCCTGTCGTCTCTTTTACCTCTCTTTAATCTCCTTTCTCTTCTCGTCCCTCCTCTGCCTTTCTGTAATCTCTCTTCTCTTCCCCCTTCATTCTACTCATCTCTCCGTCTCTTCTCCTCCCTTCTTCTTTCCTCCCTTCCCACACTGGAGAGAGAGAGAGAGAGAGAGAGAGAGAGAGAGACCACAGAATTTGCGATCTTTACTTGGTGGTCCGGGTTTTATGTTAAAAGAAAGACTTATTCTCTAATTACAGAAGTTTAAGAGAGAGAGAGAGAGAGAGAGAGAGAGAGAGAGAGAGAGAGAGAGAGAGAGAGAGAGAGAGAGAGAGAGAGATGGAAAGTTAAGGTCTTTTGTTTTAGAAGCATTCGTGTCTTGAGATGAAAGAGAAGAGCAGAAAGGAGAGAAATGAATAAAGGAGGAAGGAGAGAAAAGGGGGAAGGGAAAAGGAAGGAAAACGGAAAAGGTGGGAAGGAAGAAAGGAAGAAGATAGGAGGGAAGAAGAGGAGTTGATGGAAAGAAGGCAGGAAAGAATGAAGTAGGATGGAAAAATGAAGGATGGAAAGACGGTAGGAATGACTGAATGAAAGAAGGTAGGGAGGTGGAAGGTAGTGTGAAGGTAGGAGGGATGAAGGAAGGAAGAAAGGGAAAAGGTAGGAGGAAAAGAAAGGCATAAGAAATGGAATAGCTAAGAAGAAAGAAGGTAGAGAGAAATGAAGGAAAGAAGAAAGTAAGGAAGGAAGAATGTATGAAGGAAGAAGTTTAGGAAAGCGTGGAACAAGAATAAAGAAAAGGTGAAAGAAAAGTGGAAGAAAGGAGAGAGGAGAGGAAAGGACCAGAGAGAAAAGTAAAGAACGTAGGGAAGTAGAAAATTCTCTTATCTTCTCGTCTTTCCTCCCCCATTCACCTCCCACTGAGTCTTTCTTTCCTCTCTTTTTCCTCTTCTTCCTTCCTCCTTTTCCCTCCTCTTTCCTTTCATCTCCTCATCGACCATATCTGCTGGGTCTTCATTTTTCACCATCCCCTCCTCATTTTCTCCCCAGTCTCCTCCCCCACTTACCCCTCTTCATCCCCACTTTCTTCCTCTCTTTTCCCCCACTCCATTCCTCTCGTCTCCCAACCCTCTTCCTCTTTTCATCCCATCACCATACTCATACCTCTCCTCTTTTCATTCTTTGCTCTCTCTTCCTCTCTCTCTTCCCTAATCGACCTCTCATTCGTCACTCTCCATTCTCCCTCTCATTCGTCACTCTTCTTTCCCAATCTTTTTCTTCACGCTGTTTTTCCTGACTTTCTCTAGTTATCATCTTTCTTTTCTCCTTCCATTTATACCATTTATCTCTTCAGTTCATTTCCGTTCTTCTTCGTCCCTCTCTCTTCTCCACTTCCCCTCCACTTACTCCACACACCCCTCTTTCTGCACTCCCTTTCCTCCTCTCCATGACTCATCTCCAATGCTCCCTTCCCACCCACCCTCTCTCCTGTAATCATCATCCCTACCCATTTCCCCACTCCCCGCCCCATTCCACTCTCTCTCTCTCTCTCTCTCTCTCTCTCTCTCTCTCTCTCTCTCTCTCTCTCTCTCTCATTTTCAGCTCCATTTCTTTTGCGTTTCTCTGTTTCATTTTCTCATTTTCTATTCTCATTTCTCCATCCTCACCCCAGTGCCCCACATTCCACTCCCCCACTTCTCCCCATATACACATATCCTCCCTCTCCCCACTCCCCTCCACATACGTACCGTTTCATTGTCACTTTTCTCCCCCTGTGCTCACCCTCCTGCTCCACACCCCCACCCACCCCTCTCATTCTCACCTCCTCCCCCACCCCACTCCCCCCTCTCACCCCACTCATCCCCCACAAGAAGGACAATTACCGTGTTTCGTCTTAACTTCTAAAAATTAATTTGGGTGAACACGGGGGGTCGGCGCCCCCACCCCCCGGGGACCAGCCTTTTAATTTAAACTCCCAAGTAATTTAAGAATAATGAGAGCGTAAGCAGGTGTTAGCGCCGAGTGGGAGTGAGTGGGATGGGAGAGGGATTTGGAGTGGACGGAAAAGTTGGGGGAATTTGAGTGGGGAAATAAGTTAGAGGAAGAGCAGGGGAGAGATTGGGAGGGTGGTAGAAGAGTGGGAGTAAGTGGGATGGGAGAGGGAGGGATTTAGAGTGACTTCAGGTATTGGGGTGATTTGAGGGGAGGATGAGTAAGGGTGAGTGAGGGGATGAGTAGGAATGAGGGGGTAGTGCGTGATGGGTGTGTGAGAATGAGAAAAGTAGGAGGTTGGAGCGGGAGAGAAGAGTGAGATGATTGGGAGGATGAGTAGGAATGGGCAGAGGTATGTGGGCGATGGAGTGGGAGAAGTTGGTGACTAGGACTGGAGCGCAAATGTTGGAAGAGAGTGTAGGAGTGGGAGGGTGAGTGGGAAAGAGTAAGGGAATGGGATGGTATTGGTGGAGGAGTGGGAGAAGAGAGTGAGTGGTAAAGAGCGGGCTCAGGGAGGGAATTGGAGTGGCTGAAAAAGCAGAGAGAAAATTTCAGTAGGTAACTGAGAGGGGGATGAGTGGGGTGAATTTGGCGAGAGGGATGGATTTACCCTCCCATTTCCATTCCTTTCATCCCACATTCCCTTTCCTTCCTACTGGGTTCCTCTCCCACAACCCACTTCTTTCCTTTCACCCCTCACCTTCTTCCCCCCTCCCTCCATCACCCCCCGTACCCTTCCCACTTCACTCTCACCCCTCTCACATTTGTCTCGTGCTTTCACATTTCATCTCGGTTTTTTTTTTTTTTTTTTTTTTTTTTTTTTTTTCACATCCCGTCACTCTCCACTCCCCCATCTATTCCTCACTTTCACATCCTCCTCCCCCACTTTTCTCCCCTCCACACTCCATCTCCTCACACTTTCCTCCCCTCCATACCCCCATTTTACTCCCCCTCCACATCCCATCTTCCCCACGCCCTGCTCCCTAACTGCACCTCCCTACTCACTGTCGCACTTCCCCTCTTCACCTCAATGTCACACCCCACACCGCCTTTCCTCTCCCCTTCAAACCTCACACACCCATACACTTTTCTCCCCTTCCCACTCCCTACCCAGCCTACCTCTTACACCCCACTCCCCATATCCTCCCTTCTCCCCCATCCCATATCTCTACCCCTCTACCCTTGCCTACGTCCTCTCTCTTTCTCACCTCCCTATTCTTACCTCTCCACACCTTACATCCCACCATCTTTTCTTGCCTTTAACTTCCCCTCCACTTTCCTCCCCCTCATCGTCCATCTCCTCCACACTCCCCACATCCCTCCACCTCCTCCACACCCCTCACATCCCTCACCTCATCCACCTCCCACTGCCATCTCTATTCTTAGTCAGTCTACAACTTCTCATCTCCCTCCCCACCTATCTCGCCCTCCATACCCTGTCCCCCTACAGTTTCCCACCTTTCCCCTTTCTTCCCCTCCCCTCACTCCCCCACCCCTCCCCTCCTTCCCCTCGTCTCCCCACAACCCCCCATCCCTTCCCGTAACCGTCGTGTCGTGTTAAAAGAGCCCCGTGTAATGCCGTCCCAGCACTGCATGTATTCAATTAAAAGCAGATTTACCCAGAATCCCCCACACAACATTAGGCCCCTCCCTATCCCCCTGTCTCTCTGCCCTCTCCCTTCCCTCCCCTTGCCCAGTCCCTCTCCTCCTGTCTCTCTGCTCTCTCCCTTCCCTTCCCTTGCCCTGTCTCTTCTCTCGCCCTGTCTCTCTGCCCTCTCCCTTTCCACCCCTTGCCCTCTCCCTTTCCACCTCTTGCCCTCTCCCTTTCCCTCTCCCATTGCCTGTCTGGTCCCTTCCCTTCCCCCTCGTCCACTCTCTATCCTCCTGTCTCTACTGCCTCCCTTCCTTCCTCACCCCCCTTTCTATTTCCCGGTTTCTCTAGCACATTACGACCCGCCTCACCCCCTTCCTCTCCCCCTGTCTCTCTACCCCCTCCCTCTTCCTCCTCCCCTCCCCCCACGCCTCCCTCTCCCCCTCTCTCTCTATCCACTGCCTCTCCTTTTCGCCCCGTCCCTCTAACACCGTCTCTCTACCTCCTCCGTCCCCTCCTCCTCCTCCTCCTCTCTTTCACTCCCACACTCACCCCCACACCCCAACTGTCTCCCCCCACCCCCAACACACACACACACACACACACACACACACACACACACACACACACACACACACACACACACACACACACACACACACACACTGCCTGTATTAGTGGATTTTCCCGTGCTTGTTTGTGGGGTGGGGATGTCGGATTTTGTTTGGAGAGAGAGAGAGAGAGAGTGTATGTGAGTGTGTGTGTGTGTGTGTGTGTGTGTGTGTGTGTGTGTGTGTGTGAAATCCTGTCAGTCAGATGTTTAAAAAAGTATCGCAGTTAAATCTTTCCTGCTGAATCACTCGATATTATATATGCCGGAACAAGGACGATTTTACTCAGCTGGGAGAAATAACATGCGATTTTCTGCAGCTGAAAAACACGGACGATTTTTTCAGCTTGGAGAAATACCACGGACGATTTTCTTGAACTGAAATACCAGACGATTTTCTTGAACTGAGAGAGATACCAGACGATTTTCTTGAACTGAGATAAATGCCACGGACGATTTTCTTCAGTCGAGAGAAATACCACACGACTTTCTTCAGCCGAGAGAAATACCAGACGATTTTCTTCAACTGAGAAATACCACACGATTTTCTTCAACTGAGAGAAATACCACAGACGATTTTCCATAGTCGAGGGAAATACCACAGACGATTTTCTTCACCTCAGAGGAATACCACAGACGATTTCTTGGGCTGAGGGAAATGTTGCAGTCAGAGGCTATGAAACCAATTTCATTAACCCCTGCGCTGGACCCACTGCTACATTGTTGGGGACCGACTTCAGACGATTTTATTCAGCTGAGAGTATCTTAAAAGTCAGTTAATTAAATGCAGATAAGTTCAGCACTATACATTGGTTCGTCAAGGTTTCTATGATGATTGATGATGATGATTGATGATGATGATGATGATTATGATGATGATGATGATGATTATGATGATGGTGATGATGGTTTTAATGGGGTTAAGATTGATGATGATGGTGATGATGGTTTTATTGATGGTGAGGATTGATGATGATGATGATGATGGTGGTGGTGGTGGTGGTTATGATTACTACTTTTACTACTGCTGCTACTACTACTACCGCTGTTATTATTATTATTATTATTATTATTATTAGAGTTGAGGTTAGGACAGTATTTTGTTGAATGATGAGTGTTTGTGAGAGTGTCAGACGGGATTTCACTGAACGCTGAGACTATGAATAATATTAGGGGTGTGTGTAGAGAGAGAGAGAGGGAGAGAGAGAGAGAGAGAGGATACCAAAGATTGCAGGTGAAGGAAAGAGGGGTAGGGATAATGGGTGAGAGAGAAGGAGGAGAGAGAGGGGAGAGGGATGGGAAAGTGTGAATGGGGATTGTGGTGGTAGAGGGAAGGGAAGAGGGGAGGGAGTATCATAACGTCGACAAGCTAGGAGGAGGAGAGAAGGGAGATGAGGTAGGGGAAGGAAAAATGGGTGTTGGAGTGGGGAGGAGGGGGAGGAGAGGAGAGAGAGAATACCAGAGAGACAGGAGTTGGGGAGGGGAGAGGGGAGGTGGATAAGAGGGGGGAGGGGGCGTGGGAGGGGGTAGTGGCTCATATATTACCTTAAAATTACAACAGTGGCCAGGCAAAGTTCCTTCCCTAGTGTCTGGCTTGGAGTGGGGAGTGGGAGTGGGGTGGAGGAGATTGAGGAGAGGGAATGGGAGTGGGAGTGGGGTGGGGGAAGATTGGGGAGTGGGATAGGGAGTGGGGAGAGGTGAGAGGTTGGGGAGTGGGACAGGAAGATATTTGGGAGTGGGGAGAGGTGAGAGGTTAGGAGTGGGGGATGCGGCATTGGTTTGGGATAATATGGTGGGGATATAGTGGAAATGGGGTCTGGGAAAATGGGGAATGTATGAGATGGATAGAGAGAGAGAGAGATTGACAGGAGAGAAGATAGGTTTGTGGAGGAAAGGATGATGAGAGGGAAGAGGGAGAGGGGAGGAGGGAGAGAGAGAGAGAGAGAGAGAGAGAGAGGAGATGAAGCAAAGAGAAAAGGTGAAAGAAAGTAGGAGAGTAAAATTTAAGTAGAAACATGAAGAGATGGGATAAAAATGATGATGATGATGATGATGATGATGAGGAGGAGGAGGAGGAGAGGAAGAAGAAGAAGAAAAAAGAAGACACTAACTATAAGGAGAGTGCAAAGTTACTAGTGTATTGCCGAAGCTTAGCAAGTTCTTAAGTTTGGATGAGAGTGGAGAAGAGAGGGAGAGAGAATGGAGAGGGAAGGAAGGGAAGAAGAGGGAGTAGGAGGGGGAGAAGAGGAGGAAGAGAGAGGAGAACGGGGGAGAGAAGTATGAGGAGGAAGAGGCATGGGAGTGTGTGAAGATAGTGTACTAATGGGAATGGCAGGGGAAGAGGAGAGAAGGAAGGAGAGAAAAAAATAAATAAGGGTATAGAAAAGAAGTAGTGGGCAAGAGAAAGAATGGAGAAGAGGAACAGAAGAAAAGAGAGAGAGAGAGGGAAAGAGATGCAGTGGGGAAGAGGAACAGAAAGAAAAAGAGAGGGAGAGACTGTGGAGAAGAGGAACAGAAGAAAAAAAAAAAGATAAGGAAAGAGAAACTCGAGGAGGAAAGCAAACAGTAATAGACTTTCTTATACTTTAAAGAGACTATGTTTATGACTGTGGTATCTGTTCTATGAGTCTGAGATATGGGTAAAAAAAAAAATAAAAGGGAAAAAAATGCCCCCCCCTCGCTCCACCGGTCCTTCCACACTCTCTTAGCGGGCAAGGAAAACACACACACACACACACACACACACACACACACACACACACACACACACACACACACACACACACACACACACACACACACACACACACACACACACACACACACACACGTACGTACGTACGTACGTCAGTCAGTGGGTAGGAAATGGGAAAGTCGGCCAGCAAATGAACAATCACTCGCTCTCAGTTCTGCTAGTACTTCACAAACACACACACACACACACACACACACACACTCTCTCTCTCTCTCTCTCTCTCTCTCTCTCTCTCTCTCTCTCTCTCTCTCTCTCTCTCTCTCTCTCTCTCTGCGGAAAGAAAGTGTGAAATTACCAGACAGACGCAAAGACCATGAATGAAGTGAGAATGACTGTGTTAGGGAAGTGTGAAGAGAAGGCAACGTATTTGACTCCCAACGTAATCACTTTCCTTAACCCATGAGTACAAAGCTGATCTGAGATGTAATAAATCATAAATAAGAGAGTACACGAAGCCATGATAAGGATGAGTTTAGTACTTTTGTTACGCTGAGTACACCTGAGATTTTGAGGAAGAGTACAGTACCGTGCAGGTGTAATGTAGACTATGGAGGCTTAAGTCAGGTAGTTGTGGTGCGTTTATACATAGGGGAAGACAGTTGTGTATTGTTACACTGCATTATAATTCAGGAATCATTTGTGGACCTATGGTAATTCTACTAATAATTAAATAGTAGTAGTAGTAGTAGTAGTAGTAATAATAATAATAATAATAATAATAATAATAACTGGTAATCCTGCAGGTTGGCCATATTTAGAGAGTAATATTCAGCAACAGATTAATGCTGTTGAGGATTAATATTTGCTAGAAATAATTATAAATACTTAAGGAATATATTTTAATACAAAGTAGCAGGAAACACCATAAGGAGGGAGGTGAGAGCCACTTCAGTACGATGGTCTATAGATATGGATTTTTTTTTTAAAGCAATCACCAGGCGATTTTATTCAGCTTAGGAGGGATTTTTATGGAGGATTTATGTACGGTTTTCATTTTCTTCCTCACTACAAGAAATCCCCCCATAGCTGAATAAAATCGTCAGGTAGCAGTAAGAGTGAAGAAAATAGCTTATCGGGGGGAAGGGGTAAGATGAGGCCAAGGCGTTTTGCAATTCTGACCTTGAAGACAGAGGGACGAGGAAATAATGACAAGGAAGGTCAGGGATAATGAGACAGTGAGCGCTGAGAGAGAGAGAGAGAAAGAGAGAGAGAGAGAGAGCGTCACACTAATAAGTAAGATAAGATATAATGAAAATAATGAACACGTAACAGGAACACATAAACAACAGTTTTCTTCCGAAATATTTTACGCTTTGTTCTACGTGCCTCTGTTTTCCTGTTTATTTCTGGCCAGGCGTATGGACCACTTCTCCCTGGTGACGCATTTTTTTCTTACGCTTATTTCCTACCCTCAGACGATTTTCCTCAGCGTAGGGGAGACTTTCAGAACTAGGGGGATGCTGAGGGGGGGTTAGATACGGCCTTCTTTAAAGCCCTCCAGTAGGGAGAGATTTTAGCAAGATGAATAAAATCGTCTGGAGGCAGCGAGAATAAGAGATAGAAATGGAAGTCACGTCCTCGGTTTGAAGGGGTTGATAGTGGATGAGTGTTTTGTTGGATAGGCGTTGCGTGTTCTGTGTTATACTTTGTTCTCGCTAACGTTACTCTGTTCACTTTAACTTGGCCAAAAGAGTTGTCAGAAAAGAGAATAACAAAGGAGAGGAAGAGGAGACGGGAATAAGTAATCAAGACCCGTTGTGAAATAAGAACAAAGCCCGACAGAGGAATGGAGAGAAGGAAGGAAGGAAGGAAGGAAGAACGAAGGAGGAAAAAGAAGGAAGGAAGGATAAGAGGAAAGAATGAAAAAAAGAGAAAGAAAGGAAGGAATGATAAAGAAAGTAGCAAAAAATGAAGTAAGAGAAACGAAGTAAGGAAGGCAAGATGAAAGAAGAAAGGAGGAATGAATGATGTAAGAATGGATGGAAGGAAGGATAAAAGAAAAAAAGAAAGAAAAGAATGATGTAAGAGGGTTGAAGAAGGCAAGGATATAAAAAAGAAAGGAGGAAATAATGAAGTAAACGAGGAAGAAAGAAAGGATAAAAGAAAGAAAGGAGGAAAGAACGAGCGAAGAGAGGAAAGAAGGAAGGAAGGAATAAACACAGCAAGATTAACTGAGACACTTATTAGAAGACTAGTATTTTAGCCCTTCCTGTAACTTGCTATTAGAGTCAAAATTAACTCCTCCTCCTGATGTTATTTTTATTATTGATGTTTATTGTACACTTCCGTTCGCTCCTTCAAAACGATGACGTCTTTTACATCTTATTCTTGCAACCCCCGGACGATTTTATAAACCTCAGACAGGAGGGGTTAGGTATATCCCTCATAAACCCCTCTCATTGCTCAGTTGTTCTAATGTATGTTGTAGTAAATCGTCAGGTAGCAGCATGGGTACAGTACAGGTGACGTGCTCTGACAGGTAATTAATTAACTACGTGTGGAGAGGTGAATCTGAGAGGTTGCACGAGGATTCCGGTGGCTTAGAGTGGTGGATAAGTGAGTGTGTGGCCCATTTCGTTGGACATGCTGGTGATCAGGTCTCCCAGTATCATAATCTTTCCCTTTTCCATGCTTTCTGGGACCTACCTCACCCCACCCGGAACAAGAGGCAGGATGATGATGATGAATGATGGTGGTGGTGGTATTGATGATGACGAGGTTGGTGTTGATGATGATTGCAGCTACTATTGTTATCCTTTTCCGCCTGAAGACCGTCCATTATACATTCTTCTCATCATATCCAATCGATTTTATTCAGACTGGGAGAACGTTACTGAACTGGAGGGTCTGATACAACCTCCAATTAACGCCTTCAGTAAGAGTCTTCATTAAGTTGAATTAGATAAGGAGATAAGAAAATTGAGCTAAACATTGACGATATATATAACGAAAGAATTGACATGACTGATAAAAAGTAAAATGTAGCGTTGAAAATATGACGAGTACATACACATACATCGGTACGTACACAGACAAACACAGGTAAGACACACACACACACACATACATACATACTACGAACATTAGTGAGCTTGAAATATTGATAGGGTGCGAATATATTTTAGACACGCACACTTAAGCACATGTACACACACACACACACACACACACACACACACACACACACACACACACACACACACACACACACACACACACACACACACACACACACACACACACACACAAATCAGCACATAACATACATCATACATCTCTCTCTCTCTCTCTCTCTCTCTCTCTCTCTCTCTCTCTCTCTCTCTCTCTCCAGTTTTTGTATATACGAGTGTGTGTGTGTGTGTGTGTGTGTGTGTGTGTGTGTGTGTCCTTCACTTTCAGTGTATAAGCTTTGAAGTATGTTGTTTATTTGTTGTTGCTTGTTTTGATGTTTTTAGAGTGTTTTGCGTGCATTGTGTGTGTGTGTGTGTGTGTGTGTGTCCGTCTGTCTGTCTGTCTGTCTGTCTCTGTCTGCGTGCGTGCGTGTGTTTCTGTGCGTGCGTGTTTGCGTGCGTGCGTGTCAGGGAAGCATAGCATTACTCTGATCGCTTTGTTCTTTATGAATATTAGTGTCATATGATCGTTGCTTTCGGGTTGCTAGTAGTTGTGGTTGTGGTGATTGTGGTAGTGATTGTGGGAGGCTAGTTGTGGTTGTGGTGGTGGTGAGGGTTGTGGTAGGCTGGTAAGTGGTTATGGGTGTGGTAGTTGTGGTAGTTATTGTGACTAGTAATAGTTGTGGTGCCCGTTTCATTGTGAATGATAATGATAATGGTGATGATGATGATGGTGATGATAAGTGATGGTCTCTGATGATAACGATGAAGGCGATGTTGAGTCGCAGTATTGATGATGATGATGATGATGGTAATGATGCTAAGTACTGTCGATGGTGTCTGTGATGATAACGATAAAGGTGATAGTGATAATGATGGTGATGTGGTGAAAGGATAATGGTGAGGATGAAAAATGGCACAATATACCTTAGAATGGTGACTTTTGTGTGTGTGTGTGTGTGTGTGTGTGTGTGTGTGTGTGTGTGTGTTTATATTACAAGCCACATCTAAATACCGGTATATATATATATATATATATATATATATATATATATATATATATATATATATATATATATATATATATATATGATTTTTATGACAGGACGGTAATTTTTCCCTATGCTTGTGCCTTTATACTGAGCATGGACTTTACTTCAGCTGAATAAAATAATCTATCTATAGTAAAAATAAAATCCGTATATATCATAGACCAGTCCAAAAAGTTTCTGTAAAATGTGTAATCCTTCTTTTTTTTCTTCTCACACAGGTAAGGTGTCAAGTGTATCCGGGGTCAGAGGGCCGTGTGAGCAGGTGGGTAAGTGTGGAGAGTCTCTGGCCTCGGTTTGGCTTGTGTTTTGGGGGAGATGAAGAGGGAGGGCAGCACAGGTCACCCCAGGTCGTAAAATAGGTTGTACAAAGCCATTCAAACCCACGGGATTACGAACTTTGATTTTCATGCCGTGACCGTATTCTCTCTCGTCTTCCCTCTCCCCATCTCCCCAGCCTTCCTCGTCACTACCTGGGTGCTGGGGAGGTGGGGAGGGCAGCACACGTCACCCCAGCTCATACTGTCACTCTCGATTCTTGTAGTAGGAATTAAAGATGAATACGTTGAGTTGATCTTAATTTATTATCTTCAGAGAAAATCTAAGTTGAGCAGGGTATGTCTTACAGAGTCTTAATATAATAAGTAAGTCTAGTTGGACCCCTCTTCTTGTTGACTCTCTCCACTACCTGTCGGTTCTAATGCTAGCCTCCTTCTGAGCTCTGCTTCCTAAATTCTGGTGAAGCAGGGGTCGTGTCACGTGTGTTACACTGTGGTTGGAAAGTTCTAGAAACCTGTGTGTGAGTATGTGTGTATGTGTGTGTTTGTTCTCGAGGCGCTGTCGTGTGCCTATAAAGCATTCCTTAAGAGTGTGTAAGCATGTTTAGCATTGCTCGATTCTCGCAGACACAATACCTTCTCATCATCTGACTTGCTGCTTCCATCTGTCTCTCTGTCTATCTATTTATCTATCTATCTGTTATGATTTGTAATTATAATATGGAGTCCTGACAATACAACACGTATTACAAAGCCTCATGAACCCACTAGAATGGGACCCAATTTTTTTTTTCTCCTTTTTCCCACCCCTTATCTCCTACCTCTTTTCTTTCTCCCCAGCCTTCCTATAAATCTATTACCATGCGAGTCTCAATTTGTTTCGCGTGCTGTCACCCTTTCCTGTCGTTCTTCTTCCCATCGATCCTCCCCTCTCTTCCGGTGGTGGGGAGGACAGGTCACCCCGGGTCGTATAAGGAGTGATAATGGTGATGATTACGTGAACGGGGAGTAGGAGGAAAGAGCTGTTTTGATAGTGATGATGATGTTGTAGGGAAGGTGTTATTGATGGTGATGATGATTCGTAAAACATTATTATTATTATTATTATCTTCCTCATCGTTGTTCCTCTTCATCTTAGTCATTCTCCTCTTCCGCTTTCGCCACTAATAACATAAAAATTGAACTTAACAAACGTGGCACTCGTCGACCAATTAGCCTAATGACTGAGGTGAGCACAGAAATTTTATGGCATTTAACAAGACAACAATGGTGGCTTTACTTAATTAGGCTTGTCTTAGATTGCCTAGGGTCAAAGGTGGGTAATTACAGGTCACATACTACTCATAATAGCAGTTGTACCCTCTGCGGTGAAAGAGAGAGAGAGAGAGAGAGAGAGAGAGAGAGAGAGAGAGAGAGAGAGAGAGTCTTCTATGCTGCATAATATTGTCTGGAGGCAGCAAGAAGGAAATATAGGGGTGATCGCGGCGGTGGAGGAGTTAGTGGGTGATTAGTTTCTCTCTCTCTCCACACACACACACACACACACACACACACACACACACACACACACACACACACACACACACACACACACACACACACACACACACACACACACACACACACACACACACACACACACACACACAGCCCGCCATCCCTGCATGTGCCCAATTTATGTGCACCAAATGTAGACATACACACCACTACATCCAACCCGCCCATGGCCATGTGCGTATATACAGACAGATAATTACGCACTAACTCGCGCGCGCGCACGCGCACACACACACACACACACACACACACACACACACACACACACACACACACACACACACACACACACACACACACACACACACACACACACACACACACACACACACACACAACTCGATGGCTTTCACATATATCACTCCTACAACAGATACTCCTTTCCCAATCGCACTTTGCCAATGTGAGTAGTATACGATTCCCACAGTGGACCTCATTTGGGCTGTTATCAATACTATAGTTACATTTGCGTTCTTCCTTCTCTCTTTCTTTCCTCTTACCTACTTACTTCCATATATCCTTTCGTCTTTCCCTTCTTGCTGCCTGTCGCCATTATGTTTTCCTTCCCCCTTTAGTTTTTCACCTCCTCCTCCCATCCTTTCCTCCTTCCTGTTGGCCTTCCTTCCTTTTTCCCTCCATTCATTGACTTTCCTTCCTCTATCTATCGTATGTCCCTTCCTTCTCCTTCCGTTCCTCCCTTCTCCTTATCTTCTTCCTCCCCTCGTGTCTTTCTTCATCACCCTTTCTTCCTGTTCACCTTATTGTCCGTCATCTTGTTGCTTTCCCTCCTTCCTGTTTACCTCCTTCTTTCCTTTCTCTCTATTTCTCACTTTTTTTCTGTTCCTCCCTCGTACCTTACCTTTTCCTCCCCACCCCATTTTCTCCCTTCAGGATTCTTCTACCTCTCCCTGGATCTTCTTTTCATCCTGTCTTCCTTTCCTTCTCCCTGTCCTTCATCTCTCTCACTTCATTCCTGTCGTCCCTCCTCTCTTTCCTCCTGCGTTTTCTTCCCATCCCTCTCCCCTTTTCTCTTCCTTCGCTTCTGTTTCATCCTTCCATCATCTCTCTCACGTCATTTCCTTCTTCCCTCTTCCGTCCCTCTTTTTCCTCTTCCATGGTTTCACTCCTTTCCTCCTAGGTTGTTTCCTCCTTCCTCACCCCCATTTCCCTTTTCATTATATCGTATCGTCCATCGTTCTTTGTGCCTTCTCTTCTCCCTCACTCCTCACCTTCGTCCTGTCCTCCTCTCTTCATGTTTTCCTCCTTCCCTCTTCCTCTCTCTCCTTCCTTCCCCACTCCTTCATCCTCCAACTTTCCTCCCTTCTTCCTGTTTTCCTCCCTTCCTCCATGCCTCCGTCCCTGTCCAAATTCCGAGTCTCATCAATATTACAGTGCCAATCATGCCCCCTGTGGACCTCTCTGCCCCCTTGTGTACACTCCATTCACGCCGCCCTAGCCCCCTCACCTCTTCACCTCTTGTCAGCAGGTGTGGTCAGATGTGGGGATGGCTCGAGAGGTGTGGGCAGGTGTAGGAGGCTGCAAGGAGATGAGAGATAATAGGTGTGGAAAATTGTGGGAGGATTTGGTGAGGTGTGATGTTGTGTATGTAGGTATGGAGTGTTGTGGGGTGGTGTGTGGAGTTGCAGGGTGGATAGTGGTTGTAATATGTGTACAGATGTAGGCAGTTGTTGGTAGACTGTGAGAAGATGTGGGCAATGGTTGGCAGGTGGAGGGAATGGTGGGCAAGAATGAACAGGTGTGAACTGGTGTGGTCAAGTGTCTGTAGGTATTTGCAGGTGTGGGGAGTGATGGCCAGGTGTTGAGTGGTTTCTGTAGGTGTGTCATAGTTTGGGAGTTGTCAGTATAAGCGGAAAACTGTTTGTTATATGTGGGCAAGTTTGGAGAATGGTTAGGAATTGTGGGCAGTTGTGAGGCGATGTTGGTAGGTGTTGGGAGTTGTTCGCAGATGTGGAATAGTGTCTCACAGAAGGTATATATTAGATGTGGGGACGCGTGGAGCCTGGATTAGGAAGTGTGGGCAATTCATGGGAGTTGTTAGCAGATGTGGGAATGTGCTTGAAGGAGTGGGATGTGTTATGTAGATATAGGGAGATGTGAGGATAGTTAGGGAGGTGTGTGTATCGGGGGAGGGCGGAGGCAGAGAAGTGATTGGTTCTTGTGTGGAGTTGTTTTCAGCAAGTGTGGGAAATATTTAACAGGTGTAGAGACGTGTAGGAGGTTGTCTGTTAAATGTGGAAGGTGTGGAGGTGGGTTGGAACGTGTGGGGGTTGCGAGGTAATGTCTTGAAGTGCGAGGTGTTGTGGTGTGGGGGAAGTTCAGGGGTTGTCAGCAGGTGTCAGGAAGTGTGGGAATAAGTTGGCAGGTGTGGAAATGTGTCGTTACGTTTGGGGAGGTGTTGGGATTGGGTAGCGGAAAGTTTTTCTGTGTGGGGAGGGTTTGAAAAGTTATAAGGAAATTAGACAGAAGAACGTAAATAGAAGGAACAAAAATAACTACAGGAATAAAACGTAAAACTGAGAAACGAAGAATAAAAGTAAGAAAGATAATAATGTAATAAGTGAAATAAAAAAAAAGATAAGAAACGAAAAAAGCAACGAGTCGAGAAAAAGAAAGTGCATGTAGAAGAGAAAAAAAAACTAAAGAAAATCACATAATGGAAAAATTAAATACCAGGAATAGTTAAGGGGTTGATTAAAAAAAAGTAACTGAGGTATATTAATTCAAAGAAGGAAGGTGGGATTCGAGTACTTGACCCTTCGCCTTTCTCCTCACTTCCCCCACATTTCTTCCCCAACTTCCTAGTATCCCCCCTTCCCCAGCCCCTTCATACTTTCTCCTCCCTCCTCTTCCCTTCTGCTTCCCCATTTCCTTCACTTCCCTTTTTCCTCCCTCCATTCCTTCCTCCCTCTCACTTCCTCTGGTCTTGCTCCTTCCCTGTCCTTTTTAGTTTTCCCCAGCTTTCCCACCCCTCCCCATTCCTACCTATTTCACCTTTCTTCTCCCCATTCTTACACCATTTTTCTCCCTTTCTTCCCTTCCCAATCTCCCCTTCCCATCTCCATTTATCACCCCAGCTCTCCTCCAGCTCATCTCCCCATTCCCATCCATTCCTCCCTCTTCGTCTCCCTTCTCAGATCCCCTATCTCTCGTCCCCCTCCCCCTTCTTCCCTTATTCTGTCCCCGCTTCCCCTCTCTTTCATCCCCCCTTCTCACCCCAACTCCTAATCCAGAGGCAGCCAGCGGTGAAGATGAGAATGGTGAGAAGGATCGAACCTGGGATCATAACATAACCGTTTACCATGTCTGGCCTGAAGGTCGGAGGGTGGGGTAGATAGACAGATTGAGAGCTAGATAGATAGATAGGTAAGTAGATAGATAGATGGATGGATGGGGAGATAGGTAGACAGACAAGATATAAGGCTTGAAGTAACGTAAATACTGATAGATAATATTGAGAGGCTGAAAGACTTTAAGACATCATTTAGACGAGTACGTAAGAGAGAGATAGAAGGAAAATAGAGAGAGAGAGAGAGAGAGAGAGAGAGATGGTTTACAGAGGATACAAAGAGACTATGTTCTTTCAAGAGTCACTGGCAACGTTTGGGGTGGAAAGACATAACATAAGATGGATTGGAAAAATGTTTGTGTAAGGCAGCAAGGTCAGAAACGTTTCCATGTCAGACAGCAAACGTTTAACCGCTGCTGCTTGTGTTTGTGTGTATTTGGAAAGAGAGAGAGAGAGAGAGAGAGAGAGAGAGTGGGGGGGAGGCACGGGGAGAGGGAGTTTATTTTATTTTTTATTTGTGTGTGTGTGTGTGTGTGTGTGTGTGAGTAAAGTTCATAATACCCTGTGTATGAAGCGAGAATTATCTGTTTTATCGGCGTGAAGAGATGGAAGCAGTGACAGTGTATCCAGAATAAAGTAAGAGAGAGCCAGTATACCCTGAGAGAGAGAGAGAGAGAGGGAGACAGTGTAGCCAGAAGAGTGATGGGCTGTCCTCTGGCAACACTGCGAGAGTAATGCAGTCATCAGGAAGTTTTAATACAGTGTTACCAGCCTCCCCAGTCTCTCTCTCTCTCTCTCTCTCTCTCTCTCTCTCTCTGTCTCTCTCTCTCTCTCTCTCTATCCCACGTCTCTCCCTCTCCACTTTCTTCCCCCACCCTTTTCATTTTTCTTCTCCCTCTCCCCCTCCTGTTCTTTTTTTTTTTTTTTCAACCCATCCTTTCTCGCTCCACACTTTTTATTTTCTTATCCTTCCCTCCTCCCTTCCACATCCTCACATTCTCTCTCTCTCTCTCTCTCTCTCTCTCTCTCTCTCTCTCTCTCTCACTTTTTCACATAGTTATTGATATAATTTCCAGGAATGGGTATAAAAAATCAATATTAACTATTCTTCTTCTCCGATCACACACACACACACACACACACACACACACACACACACACACACACACACACACACACACACACACACACACACACACACACCACGGACTGAACAAAATATGAACTGGATATCGCCTTGTCTTATACAGTATGGATCCTCCCACTCACCCACACCCCAGTCCCTCACTTCCACACCAGGAGACCATAGATAAGAAGGAAAGTTCAGGGGACCAGGTATGCAAGAAGCGGTACATCCTGGCTCTGCAGCGGGTCGGTGGTGGCTTACTCGTCTCGTGGTGTGTATACTCCGAGTCTACGGTTGGATCGCACGCTGTGGGGGATATCTTGTTCGTACTTGGGCACTGGTAGTATGTCCTTCCATGTGGTTGTATAATTTTTTCACCCAAGTGGTTTATCCTGGACATTTACAGATTCGGACACGCGCAAACATAGCCGTTGCAACACTTCGTCTTTTACATGCATCGGTTCCTACGGACTTATTTTCCCCATTCGTACTTTATCAGTATGGGTAATGGTTAATCTTGGCTATCACTCTCCATCCGAGTAGAATGTCCGGTCCTGCAGGCGATCTTGTAGTGAGTGAGACACATACAGATATATACAGGCGTTTTATGTACATTGTCTGTGTTTTCGTTACTTTTTTTTTCGATTTTCATATTCTATACACGTTACGCCGTTTCTGAGTTTTTCTTTTTCCACTTTCTGACGCCGCTGTCAATCTCCTGTGTACACTTCACGCTGGAATGTGTAGAGCTGAATGTGTACAAAATTCTCCGTATATGTATGCATCCTCCCACACACCCACACCCCTAGTCCCTCCCACCCTCCCTCCGCCACCCCCCCCAGAGATGGTCCACCCCAGATATATGAGTTTCCCCTTCGGCGGCAACAGTTATGGGGGGAGGGCCGGGACCCCATCAGAGCGCGGGGCCGGGACCAAAGCCCCTGGGCCCTCTGTAATGTTCGAGGGGCTCTCGCTGCCAAAGATGAAGTTCGATCCCTTGTAATGGAATTGTGAAAATATGTGATATGAGGCCCGTCCCTTCCCTGGCCGGCTCTAGCCAGGTGGGGCACAAGTCAACGGAAAGGCCCTGCCTGCTTGCCTTCTGCTTCTGGTTCTGCTTGGATCTCCCTGTCTGCCTGCCTCCTTGTCCTCCTCGCTGTCTTCCTGTTTGCCGAACTGTCTGCCTTACTGCCATACCATACAGATGGAGCATTGGTCAACGGAAAGGACCTGCCTGTCTTCTGCTGCTGATTTGATCTGCTCTGTCTGTCTGCCTTCCTTGTTTGCCATACTGCCAGCCTTACTGTCCTGTGTGTTGTTCTGCTTGCATGTATCTCCTTCATCCTATGCCTCGATCTGTCTGTCAGCTTCACCGTTTTCTCACTGCGTCTTTTCTTTCTTCTGCGTGACTTGGGTCGGCTCTGATCTGTCTGCCTTCTCCCCTATCGACCTTACGTTCTGTCTGTCCGGCTCTCTTGCTGTCTGGGTATGTTCCCTTCTGCCTGCCTCTGTTCTCTCATCTTGTGTGTCTGTCTGATTTCTTGCATCACTGTCTGTCTTCCCTGTCTGTCGTACGATCTGCCTGCGCCTCTGTCTATTTCAGTGCCCTTCTTCTGCCTTCCTGTTTCCTCCTTTGCCTGTCTAGCCTCACTGCTGCCTGTTTCTCTGCCTCACTTCCCTCCTGCCTCTCTGCTACTTACATCACTGCCTCGCCTCCTATTTGCCTGCGCCATTGCCTCTCTCCTTGCCTGTCTCACTCTTATGCCTCTCTCCCTACCTGCCTCCATCACTTCCTACCTCCCTACCTCGGATCCCTCCCCGCCCTCCCCGTTTCTTACCTTTCCCTCTCCCTCCTTTTATCCTTCCCTGACTACGTGCTTCTCCTTTCCTCCCTTAACATTTATTCTTTCTTTTTTCTTTCGTTTTTATCCCCACCCTCCTTGACTCAGGTACTCTCTCTCTCTCTCTCTCTCTCTCTCTCTCTCTCTCTCCGATGCCTACCAGATATAGTGACAGAAAGACAGCTAGATAGATAGATATGTAAGTAGATAGATAGATTGATAGATATATTGATTCATTGACAAAGAGGAAAACAGACAGGGAGGCAAAACACAGAGGTGGACAGATAGACAGACGCAAAGACAGACGCAAAGGAATAGCCGGATAGATATTATACACAGATGACTAGACAAACAGGTTACTAACAAGGTGCATAGACAGGTAAGAGAGAGAGAGAGAGAGATTGCCGTGTTGATAGCAGACCTCGCTCGAATCACCCGCTAACAGGCTAACTACCTCCTAACCCAATTAACGAGCCGTGAGTGGGCGACGAGAGGACAATCACACCTTAACTTTCATTATTTTTTTCACTTTATTCACCGCTAGATGGTGTTATTCATTGTAGTTTAGGTCTTTATTGTGAATAAGAATCAGTGTTTATTTATTGTAATGTGATGACGGACTGTGATTATTGTTGTTATTATTATTATTATTATTATTATTACTATTATTATTATTGTTATTATTATTATTATTATTACTATTATTATTATTTTAGTTTAGTTGTTGATTTTGTTATTCTTCGTTTTTATCATCATCATCATCATCATCATCATCATCATCATCAAACCCATATAACCCAACGACGTGTTTTTATTTAGTTCATGCTGTACCCAGACGATTTTAACCAGCTCAGGAAAAGCCCTCTCGAATAGGAGGGATTTAGCCAACCTCCCCAGATCGAAAAAATCCCATCTGAATGAAATCGTCAGGAGATGGCAAGAGCAAAATGAAATGCGTCAGCGGATTGAAGGGATTAATTTAACTCCCAGGCGATTTTCTTTTAGCTTAGGAATAAATCCCCCCAACCCTTTCACTACGGGGTGGATTTCCGTGACACCTCTTCCTAAGCGATTTATTCTACTCGTTGTGCCGTCAGTGATGCCTTGTGGGTTAAAGTGAGATGTGCTAAATAAATCACTAAATAAATCACCAAAGAAGTAGCGCTGCGATGCCTCCTACGCTCCCTGAGAGAGAGAGAGAGAGAGAGAGAGAGAGAGAGAGAGAGAGAGTCTGGCAAGGCTCACTGTCTGCTTGGAATATGTATTGACTTGTTGCTCTTATTTATTCTCTCTCTCTCTCTCTCTCTCTCTCTCTCTCCATTCATTTTCCTACCTACTCAGTCATCATCTCCTTCCTCGCACTCCCCCATTTCCCATCTTTCCTCTCTTGTCTCTTTTTCTGGCTTCGTCTCCCTTCTCCATTTCTTCTCTCTCCCTTCCTTTCTCTCATCTGCATATGCCTTTCCTCTCATCGCTCTTCATTTTCTTCTCCTTTCAGTCTCTTCCTCTCTCTCCTTCTCTTTTCTTCCGCCTGCCACTCCTCCTCCGCAACTCTTCACTCTTTCTCCTTTTCTTCCCCCTTCCCTCCTCTCCTCTCCTCTCCTCGCCTCTCTTCTCCTCTCCTCTCCCACTCTCCTTTCCTCTTCCTTCACTCCTCTCAGCCTTCCACCTCCCGTCTCCTTTTATCTGTCCCCACTTCCTTCCCATCTCTCCTCTCCACTCCTCTCTTCCCTTCTCCACCTCCTTCTCTCCTCTCCTCCCTCCTTCTTCTCTCCTCTCTTCCCTCCTCCTCCTCTCCTCTTTTCCATCCTCCTTCTCTCCTCTCTCCTTCGTCTCTCCTCTTTAAGCACTGAATATGTGAGATTTTTTCCCTCTTCTTCCTTCTTGCCTTCCTCTCACGTCAGCTTCTCTTCCCTGCTTATTATTATTTGCCCTGGCCTTGGTGTGTGTGTGTGTGTGTGTGTGTGTGTGTGTGTGTGTGTGTGAGAGAGAGAGAGAGAGAGAGAGAGAGAATATGTATTTGTGCTTCATTTGATTGAGAGGTCGTGTGGTGTGTGTGTGTGTGTGTGTGTGTGTGTGTGTGTGTGTGTGTGTGTGTGTGTGGGAGAGAGAGAGAGGGGGAGAGAGAGAGAGAGATTATGTTTGTGCTTCGTTTCATTGAGTGAGAGGTCGTGTGTGTGTGTGTGTGTGTGTGTGTGTGTGTGTGTGTGTGTGTGGAAACAGACCCGTGAGTATGTGCGTAAGATAATCTGTGTGTACAATGGTCTGATCCTGTTTATGAAATGCAGTTCGGCAAATAGATACATAGAAAATAATTATATTGAAATTAGAGTGCAATAGATAGATATAAATAAGTGCGATAGATAAATTGTAGGTGGGTAGGAATAGA